>NC_044911.1:40560326-40680202 GCF_001633185.2 Quercus lobata
CTTCTACAATACTGGATCTTGAGATTCTTCAAGGAATAGCACCGGTAGAAGATATAAGAGAGCTTTTTAGGAACAAAACCCTAAATACAAAAGAGGCACACTCTTTTCTCTCTACAAAGCCACTTAAAAACGTGCTTAGGGTTTCCTTTATATACTGGGAGAAGTAGATTAGAAACCCTAATCCTAAATGGGCTTGAACTGCTGTTTGGGCTTAATTAAAATTCTGCAGATACGACTTTCGATCGATCGAACCAGACAGATTATGAAATCTTCTTCCTGCAGCTTGTATGTTCTTGAGTCTTGACTTGAATCACCTTGAGCATTGTCTAATAAAACCTATAGACTCTAATATCTATATCTAGACAAGTTTGTGTTCACGATTTGCCAATTATTCTAAACATTTAGAACCTAACAAAATCTAATGTTTACAGTTTTGGAGTTCTTATGCTCGAGATCTTGAGTGGAAGGAAGAACAATAGTTTTTTCAAGACAGGGCACTTGTTTAATCTAGTGGGATATGTATGTCAAAAGACTATGAGCTTCGGATGATTCTATGATATTCAATGTGTGTTTCTGATAATGTATAATCCTTTTTCAGGCGTAGGAGTTATGGAATGAAGGTGCTGCCTTGGACCTAATGGACCCAGCACTTGATGATTCATATATGGATCAGATGCTTCGTTGCATTCATGTTGGTCTCTTTTGCATTGAATATAGTGCAATTGATTGGCCAGCAATGTCAGTTGTCGTAGCTATGTTGACAAATGACAATTTGTCATTGCCGTCACCTAAGAAACCTGCATTTTCTCTTGCAAGACAAGCAATTGAGGCACACATATCTGACAAAGAATCAGAATGTAATTCGATAAATTGGGCATCAATTTCTAATATGGTTCCAAGATAGAGGCATGTTTTTAATATCACTTCATACGCTTGAGTACGTTAATGTTGGTTTAACGTGGTTAACCAACAAATACTTCTCAAGAATTGAATGTTTTCACTTAGATATTTACTGCTATAAATACTTACATGTAAATTATTATTATTATTATTTTTGTAAAGGGGAAAAAGAACAAAGGAACTACACAAGCCTAGACTCAGTAGGACAGCTCCTACTTAAATACAACCCAGACAAGTCATGGTTGAAAATAGGGAGCAACTCCACAGGAGGATATTCAAAAAAACAAAAAACTTCATTTTGTGTTGCACCCTTTCTTGCTAGAAAATCAGTGCATCTATTAGACTCATGGTAGCAATGGCTGAATTGAATTCGCGGAATCTAAGAAGCTAGCTGCTTGCAATCATCCAGAAGGGGGAAGATGATGGGATTAATCTGATTGGCCTTTTGCAAAATATCTATAATGGCTTTTGCATCCATCTCAACTTCAATGGCTTGGAAGTTCTTGTCAACACAGATGGTTAGGCCATCCCTCAAGGCCCATAGCTCAGCTTCAAAGCTCGAAGTTACCCCGATCCTTCTTGAAAAGCCTACCACCCAATTACCAATCTCATCTCTGATCACACCTCCACCACTAGCTAATCCTGGGTTGCCTAAAGAGGATCCATTTTTGTTTAGCTTCCTCCAATCACTCCTAGGCCTCTCCCATCTAATACACTTCATTGAACCATTGTTGGTTTTCCTCCAATCCGCAGCACACCAGTAAAAGTCACTAGCTTGACTGATAATTTGAACTACCAAATTTGGGCTAGGGTTGTTGTTTTGGAAAATTAATTTGTTTCTTTGTTTCCATATCATCCAAGTGGCAAAAAGGAATAATAAATTCCATGGAGGTTGGCTATGACAAATAGCTTGATCATTCATTGCATTAGAGGATAGCCAGGTATGTAGATCACATGAGAAAAAGTTCCTATCCGCTTCAGAGATGCCTAATTGCTTCCAAAGCTCTTTGCTACTCCAACAATCCCGTAGCATGTGGATAATGGTTTCCGAGTCTTCTCTACACCGAGGGCAAGTAGGATCAGAGCTGACCCCTCTTGATGCTAAGCAATCCTTAACACCAATACTATTATGTAAACATTTCCAAATAAAGAACTGGATTCTTGGAAGGATTTTTATTTTCCATATCCAATGCCCCCTAAACTCATCATTTTCATTTCCTATTGTTGCCAACTTATACGCACTCTTATGATCAAAATTCCCATGGGAATTGGCTGCCTAAGACATTCTGTCCTCGCTCCTAGCAGCTAAAGCATAAGGAGTAGCCTGAATTTCCAGCGTCATACTCAATGGAAGATCAAAAGAAACTTTCGACCAATACCAGCCATTAGCTGAAATCACTTCCTTTACTTTCATGTCACCTTCATCCCTGGTCAAAGGATCCTGTACAAATTTTAAGAATAATAAACAAAATTTTTGAAGGACATGTAAATTATTACAATTTTGTTTATAACATAGATTCCCTTTCATTTGCTGCAAAACTATATTCAGATTATGACCATTGACCATTACAAACATCTTTTAATGATCTTTGAAAGTTCAAATAGTGTAAAAACACCCTTGAACGTTTAGACCCTCAATTTACAAATTAACCAATTCAAGCTTTATGTCAAACAACTAGTGTGCGGAAAATGAACAAAAACTATAATATAGAATTGGAAAAACAATCTAAACCAAATTAAAATCACAATCCACAGCAGATAATAAAAGACAAATATAAAAAGGGAAGGAAGATGCAAACACAAAGACAACACGCGATGTGTTATCGAAGAGGAAACCGAAACCCTCGGCGTAAAACCTCTCCGCTGCCCTCCAAGCGGTAAACAATCCACTAGAAAATGTAGTTGGGATACATGGATAGCAATAGACTCTCCAAGCCTAATCTACCCAGTGCACCTAAGCCCTCCAAGCTTCTTGCTCCAACGAGGTTGCGCCGAACCTTTTTCTTTTTTAGCTTCCCAGATTCTGCTACTAGACCATAGCATCAACCAATGTAGATTGGTTCCTTCCTAACTGCTTCCCAGAACACCAAATAGCCCTCTCACAGTAATGAATATGGTGAGAACAAGGTTTTGGTAAAATGCCTCTCAAGGGTTTGACAATGAAGAGGAAGAGAGTTGAGGAATTTGAAGAGACTCTAATGTATAGATTGTAGGTGAATCAATCTTGTTTTACTCTAGGGTTTCTCTCTCAAAATTCTCTCTGGAAGCTCTCTTTCTTTTGTGGGTATAAGGGGTATATATACTAGGGTGAGAGAGGAATGTGAAACGTTAGGTTTTTCAAAATAGGGCTGGCTCACGGCTTGGCCTCGCAACTTGACTGAGTTGCGAGATCCAGTCGCGAGATAACCATATGGCCAGTTGTCCTGTTTTGTCCTGTAGTGCTCCAACTAGCATGACTGTTCACCTTTTGGCATGCTTGGCACGTGTGCTGCATCTGGCGGCTTGCCACGAGTCACCCGCGAGATCTAGCCACGAGTCTCTGTTTTCTTGCATACTCTTGAACATTCGACACTCTATCTCACTCACTACCCTTACAACAAAACCCACCTAAATACAGGGTTACTAAATGCTGAAATATAAGGAAATTTGGCACGGAATAAAGCCAATAAGATGGTTGATTAAATTCAACCTTACAATCTCCCCTTTTGGCTATTCCGTGACAAAACCCTAAAACAGACTCTAGACTTAACATGTGAGTTGGGAACAGTTGAGCAAAACTCACTCACACCTAACTCTAGAAACTGTGAAGCACTTGAATCATAAGAACATGAAACTCCTGAAACACAACAATACACCATGATCATTGTATGCAGAAAAGTATGAAATGCATATGAAACAGGCTTAAGGTGATCAAGCAAAGATGAAGTGAAGTATCAAATCATGGCTTGATCAACCAAGTAATCACCACAAGGTAGTGATCACAGTGCTCATTCACACTTGGAATGAACACTTGAACATACAAGTTAACAAGAACAAAGCAAGTTACTTGTATGCCTAACACTCAACCAATGCATAATACACTAAGTATATGCATCTAGGAACAATCCTACAAGGGCACAAGAGTGACAGTACTTAAAAGAAAATGCAAGACATTTAGATAGAAGTACTGATTTAAACAAAGCATAAAAGGCTGCATAAAGCATGGTACAAACCATAAAGCCTACAAAAATGCATAAAAACATAACCCTAAAAGCTTACATAAGCAACATGGGTACAAAACACAATATATACTGAATAACATCAGCAATATATATAAAAAGAGTAAACCAAGTTTATAAGTTATGAGTTAGAAACACCAAAACCACAGTGTATCAAACCCACAGTAACACTTAATATCCAAAAACATAAACCTATAAGTTTAAAGGATAAGACTTAAAACAAAAGTATGTGTGTACTCCCCCTATTACTATGCACACTTCCCTTTGAGCTTTCTCCCCCTTACTGAATGCTCTCCCCCTTTTTGGCACGAATAGCTAAAGGCTGTCGTCCAACTTCTGTTGAATAGCTTCTAACTGATTCTCCATGGTCACGAGTCGCATTTGAACATGGTTGTTGGTGGAGTAGAGAAGTGTCACCATCTCATCAATGCGTTTCTGAATATTTGCAAGCAAACTACCCACTCTATCAGTTTGAGGATCAGTCTGTGCTTGTGGAATGCTAGCTTGTGGAACTTCAGGGATGACACGCGAAACAGGTGTGGTATGTACAGGTGTCTCTGACTCAGGAGTAGATGGAGTAACCGGAGAGATATGTGCCCTCTTTGGTGTTTTAGAGGAGTGACTTTTACTAGTTTGAAGAGTGTACATGGAAATTGGACGCTAACGGGTCAACATTTTTCCATCTGTGGGAGGAATAATGCCTTCACGAAGAATGAACTTCATGATGAGACTGCAAAATGGAATACATCCTCGAGCTACAGTTCGAACCGCAGTCTTCCTCATGGTTTGAAATATGTGAGCACAGATATCAATGGGGGCTCCTGTAATAAGATCACAAAGGAATTGAGCTTTCCTAAGATTTATGAAGGTAGTGTTGGACAGTGGGTAGAGATTAGAGAACATAATCAACTTTAGTGTGGTCAGCTCTGGTGCAAACTTTGCGGTATTGATGGATGTGCCTGTATTGGATACTTCATGATCAGAGCCTAGAACTTGTAAAATGTCTTGAATCTCTGGAGTTCGATCATCGTATGGAGTTAGATCCACATTTTGAGGTCTAGTGATGCAGAGAATATCGGCGATGGAGTTCGAGGAAATGCCAAATTCCTTTCCTCTGACCTAGAAAATGAGTTAAACTCCAAGATCACTTGTATTAGAGAAGTATTCCTTAACCAGTTCATCCATTGGATTGACAAAATTCCCAAACAAGTTTGCCCAATCTCGTGGCTCAAAGATTCGAGGGATAAAAGTGGTCCCTAAGGTGTCAAACTCCACCACCCGTTCCACTATAGGAGTTGACTTGTCAAAGATGTTTGAGTAGATGTGTGAGGTAAGCGGGGTTCTGAACCTCTCCAAATTGGAGTCTTGAGATGACTGAGATGAGAGTCGAGTCCTTTTAGCAACTGGGGTTGTTGGATCGTCAGCAACAATGTCTTTGCCCTTAGAGGATCGACGAGACATCTGCAAGAGAATAGACACGCAGCAAAGAACCAAAAACAGCACCACACAAGATAAATACCAACATGATTAGATGCAAATAAGAGTGTAAACCAGAGATTTTATACACAAATACAAACTTAAGATAGGTCAGACCCAAACAGAACCACAATCAATACTAAAGTGCACAATGAGACAGGTGCAACAAAATGATGAAAGTGCAATAGAGCATAGAGAAATACAAATTCAGAAATAACTATCAATGAGACAGTCTACCATGACCATGATATGCACAGATTGACAACATTCGAACATTAAGAATGGATAGCATAAATAAGACCACATAAGATAGGAATAGGCATAAAATATCAAAATGAAAGATCAGAACACCCAAAATAGAGCACATGGCAGTGAGACATAACATTCAAAAAATGAAGTGTTTTAAAGAGAAACTTTCAAGATGCAATTACACACATGTTATGTCATCATAAAAACACAGTGATATGAGATAAGTAATCCAATGCCGCAAGCATACTTCAACACACACACAAATGAATGGAGCAAGTCACAAAAAGTACCAAACCCATTTATCAAAAAAGTTTGAAAATCAACAACAGGCAAATAACAGAACAAAGAAAAAACACAGTGTGACCAAAAATATGAAAACGGATGAAAGCAACAACAAACACAACCAGCCATACCCATCAAACAAAGAGAAGAATGTTTCGAAAATAGTATCTACTCAAATGGCAAGAAAAACATTCATTAAACAGAGAATATGAGATGAGGAAAATAAGACCCATACCTTTTCTTGATGATTTTGAGAAGAAATGAAGTAACAATGGAGTTTGAAAATGGGTACACGGAGTGTTTGAGAAGGAGATAGTTGAGAGAGAAGATGAATAGTCACAAAAGTTCGAGAGAAAACTGAAAAAGATTTAAAAACTGCCCCTATTTTTGCCAAACACGCGTTTTTCGTGATTTAAGTGAGTCGCCAACAAGTCGCCAGGTCAAGCCGCCAAAACACTCAAAGGCAAAATTTTGAAAAATTTTCTAAGTATTTTTCGCGACTGGAAGGTCTACTCGCGAGGGAGTCGCGAGCTGAGCCGCGAAAATCTTTGAGTAACCCTCGTGACTGGACCTTCCACTCGAACAAGTCGCCAAAATTGACCCGCGAACTCGTGACTAAGGCCTGCGACTTGACTTACTCGCGAATGAGTCGCCAAAACAGGGCAAAAACGATTTTTTGAAATTTTCAGATTTTAAGAACAAAATACTTTCCAAAAACACCTAAAACAATCAAAAATCTTTTTGTGCTTGAATCAACAAAGATTGAGCATGTGAAAACATATTTCATCAAGTACAATCACACAAATGAATATGACATTTATTGAACATAAACTTGTGTGTTGTGTGCGGATATCAACAATGAGATAGTCCTTAGTCTAATGTGAAGTTTCAATGATCAATTCAACCAAGGCATACACAATTAGCACTAGATCATGTGACCCATCTCAATTATAGAAATATGCATATATGACCTCCCACAAAACTTGATAACATAACTTGGAGTTTTACATTTGACTCCACTTTCAATCACAGCATTTGATCTTTTTAAATTCTTTCGAGACAATCACCTCTCATTGTGAGAGTGATATTTGATATTTCACCTTGATGAGATAGCCTTTGGCATTTTGAATAAACTTTCACTTTAATTTTTTGTCGTTTTCCTTTTTTCCTAGTCGAATACTAGTATGTGCGACAGGCTTTTGCAGCTCAATATCTCTTTACATTTGGAGATTTACATTTGGTGAGTTCTTTTTAGCAAAGACAAAAATAAAGAGTTGGAAGATATATAGACACAAGTCTATGCATGTCTCAAGATCAACAAAACCATTTACTAATCATTCATGACAAGTTTGAAGATCTATTTACAACAATCACATAGATTTCAAGATTTCTCCCACAGTGATAAGAGTGCAAAGAAACAAGCTATGCTCAAAAATGCACAAAACCATTTGTAAGGTTGAATTTATTCAACCATCTAATTGGCTTTATTCCGTGCCAAATTTGCTTGTAATTCAGCATTTAGTAACCCTGTATTTAGGTGGATTTGATGTAAGGGTAGTGAGTGAGATAGAGTGAAGATTGCTCAAGAGTGTGCAAGAAAACAGAGACTCGCGGCTGGGCCTCGCGGGTGACTCGCGGCTTCAAGCCGCCAGACGCAGCACACATGCCAAGCATGCTGGAAGGTGAACAGTCATGCAAGCTGGAGCACTACAGGACAAAACAGGATAACTGGCCATACAGTTATCTTGCGACTGGATCTCGCGACTTAGTCAAGCCGCGAGGTCAAGCCGCGAGCCACCCCTGTTTTGTAAAAACCTGACGTTTCACATTCCTCTCCCACTCCAGTATAAATACCCCTTTTACCCACGATTGTGAGAGAGCTTCCAGAGAGAATTTTGAGAGAGAAACCCTAAAGAAAAACAAGATTGATTCACCCACAATCTATACCTTAGAGTCTCTTCAAATTCCTCAACTCTCTTCCTCTCCATTGTCAAATCCTTGAGAAGCATTATACCAAACCTGATTCTCACCATTATCATTACTGTGAGAGAGCTGTTTGGATTTTTGGGAAGCAGTTAGGAAGGAATCAATCTTCATTGGTTGATGCTACGGTCTAGTAGCGGAATCCGGGAAGCTAGAAAAGAAAAAGGTTCGGCGCAACCTCGTTGGAGCAAGAAGCTTGGAGGGCTTAGGTGCACTGGGTAGATTAGGCTTGGAGGGTTTATTGCTGTCCATGTATCCCAACTGTATTTTCTAGTGGATTGTTACCGCTTGGAGGGCGGCGAAGAGGTTTTACGCCGAGGGCTTCGGTTTCCTCTTCGATAACACATCGTGTGTTGTCTTTGTGTTTGCATCTTCCTTCCTCTCTATCTTTGCCTTTTTATTATCTGCTGTGGATTGTATTTTGTTTTGGCTTAGATAGTTTTTAACCAATTCCATATTATAGCTTATGTGAAGTTTCCGCACACTTGTTGTTTGACATATTGCTTGAATTGGTTAAGTTGTAATTTGGGGGTCTAAACGTTCAAGGGTGTTTATACACGTTTTTGAACTTTCAATTGGTATCAGAGCGGGTACACTTGTTGTGGTTTTATTACCTAAGTGTGATCCTAGACCCCTGTGTTGTGGTTGTTGTTATGGAAAATACCATGCTGAATTGTAGCTTAAGTGTTTGTGAAAATGACTCTATGCATATGTCTGAAAGGTGTTTTATTAATGATCTCGTAGAGTCGTTAAAAACTAAGAAACATGCTAGAGTATTTGTTCACATGCTGGAATATCATGAAAATCAGAATCATGTCTTACACAGTAGCATATCTGAATCTAAATCATTGATTAAGAAATATAAAAGAAAGAATAGAATGTTGTGTGAGATGATTGAGAATCTGAAAATGAAAACTGATGATGAGTTTATGTTTGAAGGTCAAGAATGTTTGTCACATGTGAACCTATTTGTGCATACCTCATTGAAGGTGTTTAATGCGTGTTTGTGGTATCTTGACAGTGGGTGTTCTCGCCATATGACAGGGGATAAGTCACTGTTTAAGACACTCAAAGAAAAGGTTGGTGACTATGTGACCTTTGGTGATGGAAGTCATGCTCAAGTCCTAGGCAAAGGAACCATTGAGATACCTGGTTTGCCGTTGTTGAAAGATGTGCTGTACATAAAAGGGCTGAAGGCGAATTTGTTGAGCATCACTCAAATTTGTGATGATGATTTCCTGGTACAATTCTCTAAGAAAGGATGCTTGATCATCAATGAAGAGGGGATTCAGGTTTTGGAGGAAAATCGGACTATAGATAACTGTTATGGAATAGTTCCCACGGCACCTATATCGTGTAGAAGTGCTCGTGTGGATATGTTGGAGCTGTGGCATCATAGATTTGGGCATGCCAACTTCAAACAAGTAGCAAAAGTCTCTAAACTTGAAGCAGTCGAGGGACTTCCTAAGTTTGGAAAAGTGAAGAAGACCGTTTGTGGTGCGTGTCAAATGGGGAAGCAAAATAAGGCAAGTCATCACAAGGTGAATGTGATTGTCACTTCTCGGTGCTTGGAGTTACTTCATGTTGATCTAATGGGGCCTACCAGAACTGAAAGCCTAGGGGGGAAGAGATACATTATGGTCATTGTGGACGACTACTCAAGATACACTTGGGTTGAATTCCTTAGAGAAAAATCAGAAGCATGTGAGAGGTTGGAGATTCTGTGCAAGAAACTACAAAACGAAAAAGGGATTCCAATTGCCAAAATTAGAAGTGATCATGGGAGGGAATTTGAGAATGCAAGATTCGAGTCCTTCCGTGAGAAAAATGGAATTAAAAGAGAATTTTTAGCTCCCAAAACTCCACAACAAAATGGAGTGGTAGAGAGAAAAAATCGTGTGATTCAGGAGATGGCAAGAGTCATGTTGCTTAACAAGCAAATACCTCAAAAATTTTGGGGAGAAGCTGTCAACACCTCGTGTCACATTGGCAATAGGATTTTCTTTCGAGTTGGTACAAAGAAGACTGCCTATGAGATATGGAATGGGAAGAAGCCTAAAGTGAAGTATTTCCGAGTGTTTGGAAGTAAATGCTATATCCTAAATGATCGGGAGAATCTTGGGAAGTTTGATGCGAGAAGTGATGAGGGTATTTTTCTTGGGTACTCTACTACAAGTCGAGCGTATAGAGTGTTTAACAAGAGAACAAAGACTGTGATGGAGTCCATAAATGTCAAGATTGATGATGCCTTATCTAAGGTGGAAATGATTGATGATATAGAAGGGCCAAGCACCAAAGAGCCTGATGTTGAGGTAGAAGCTTTGGATATAGAAGGTGAAGAACCTATACCAGAAGTAGAATCGACTCCCATCAACCCAAGAATGGAAATGAGATCGATGTCTAGAACATCAAGTCCTCTTACTCCTCTGGAAGTTCATCCTCCTATCTCTCGAAGTGATGAAGTTTCCACTTCAAAAAGGCCATCTTCAAGAGTTATCAAGAATCATCCGGAAAGTAACATCATAGGATCTTTTGATGACAGTCTTCGCCTCAGGAAAGGAAACATTCTGCTAGCCAATCATGTAACATATCACTGCTATCTTGCACAGTTTGAACCAAAAAGGGTTGAAAAGGCTCTTCAAGATGAGAATTGGGTTGAGTCAACGCATGAAGAGCTGAATCAGTTTGTGAGGAATGATGTGTGGGAACTTGCTCCAAGGCCTGAGAACGTTCATGTTATAGGCACAAAATGGATTTTTAAAAACAAAACTGATGAAGATGGAGAGATAATTCGAAACAAATCTCGGTTAGTAGCTCAAGGATACACTCAAGTAGAAGGAGTAGATTTTGATGAATCTTTCGCTCCGGTGGCAAGACTCGAATCCATTCGAATCCTCATGTCCATTGCGTGCACTTTGAATTTCAAACTTTATCAAATGGATGTAAAGTGCGCATTTCTGAATGGATATCTAAATGAAGAAGTATTTGTTGAGCAACCAAAAGGATTTGAGGACCCTCATTTTCCAGATCATGTATTAAGATTGAAGAAAGCCCTTTATGGCTTAAAACAAGCGCCTAGAGCCTGGTACGATTGTCTTACACATTATCTTCTAGATAGAGGTTTCAAAAGAGGGTATGCCGACCAAACTCTGTTTGTCAAAAATGATGAAGATTATCTCCTTGTGGCACAAGTCTATGTTGATGACATAGTGTTTGGGGCAGCCATCGAAGATCGTGCTACTGAATTTTCTGAGGAGATGAAGAAGGAGTTTGAGATGAGTATGGTGGGGGAACTCACATTTTTCTTGGGTCTTCAAGTCAAACAGCAGAAGGAGGGTATATTTGTATCTCAAGAGAAGTATGCCAGAAACATTGTCAAGAAGTTTGGACTAGACTCCAAAAAACATGCCTCCACTCCCATGAGCTCATCCACTAAACTGAATGTTGATTCGTCTGGAGTCGAAGTAAGTCCTACATTGTATAGGAGCATCATAGGGAGTTTGTTCTATCTTACAGCCAGTAGACCGGACATTGCTTTCAGTGTTGGCGTTTGTGCCAGGTACCAAGCTAATCCGAAGGAATCTCACCTGACTGCTGCTAAGCGAATCATTCAATATGTGAATGGTACTTCAAACTATGGTCTGTGGTATTCAAAAGACTCAAATGCTTGTCTTACTGGATATTCAGATGCTGACTGGGCTGGCAGTGTAGACGATCGGAAAAGTACTTCAGGTGGCTGTTTCTACCTTGGTAACAATCTTGTCTCGTGGATGAGCAAGAAGCAGAATTCCGTGTCTCTATCTACTGCTGAAGCAGAATACATCACTGCTGGAAGTTGCTGCACTCAGCTTCTTTGGATGAAGAAATTACTTCATGACTATGGAATTCCTCAAGAAACGATGTGTCTTCTGTGACAACACCAGTGCCATCAATCTTTCCATGAATCCTGTCCAGCATTCAAAATCTAAACACATAGAGATACGTTACCATTTCATTTGGGATTTGGTAGAGGAAAGAGTTGTGTGTCTTGAGTTCATACACACCGACAATCAAAAGGCGGACATCTTCACCAAGCCTCTCGATGGTCCATGGTTTGAATCACTCCGTAAGACCATTGGTGTTGGTACAATTCCTTGACTCTCTTGTGTGTTGTGTGCTTCACATATTTATAATATGATAAGTTTGTTTGTGTTGGGGCACACACTTCTTTGTTAGCTCTTTGTGCAACATGTTTATTGTTTGTTTGTCCATTTGTGAATACTGTTGCTTCTTTCTATGTTTGTTCAATCATTCTCTTCTTTTATGTCAAAAATCCAAAAATCACATAAAAATTAGAAAATCGAAAAGCTTGATTGACATTGTTGAGTTTTTGTCTCAAAACTTGTTTTGCCTTGTACCTTTGTGCTAATGGCTTTGTGCATTTTCGAGCATTGCTTGTTTCTTTGCACTCATATCTCTGTGGGAGAAATCTTGAAATCTTTGTGATTTTTGTAAATAGATCTTCAAACTTGTCATGAATGATTAGTGAATGGTTTTGTTGATCTTGAGACATGCATAGACTTGTGTCTATATATCTTCCCACTCTTTATTTTTGTTTTGCTAAAAAGAGCTCACCAAATGTAAATCTCCAAATGAAAAGAGATATTGAGCTGCAAAAGCCTGTCGCACATTCTAGTATTTGACTAGGAAAAAGGGTAAGCGACCTTATATTAAAGTGAATGTTTATTCAAAAAGCCAAAGGCTTGTTCTTTAAAGTGAAATGTCATATATCACTCTCACAATGAGAGATGATTGCCTCAAAAGATCAAAAAGATCAAATGTTATGATTGAAAGTGGAGTCAAATGTTAAGCTCCAAGTTATGTTATCAAGTTGTGTGGGAGGTTATATATACATATTTCTATAATTGAGATGGGTCACATGATCTAGTGCTAATTGTGTATGCCTTGGTTGAATTGATCATTGAAGCTTCACATTAGATGAAGGACTATCTCATTATTGATATCCACACACAACACATAAGTTTATGTTCAATAAATGCCATATTCATTTGTGTGATTGTACTTGATGAAATGTGTTTTCACATGCTCAATCTTTGTTAATTCAAGCACAAAAAGATTTTTGAGTGTTTTAGGTGTTTTTGGAAAGTATTTTGTTTGAAAAATCTGAAAATTTCAAAAATCCAGTTTTGCCTTGTTTTGGCGGTTCAGTCGCAGGTATGTCAAGTTGCATGCCTCAGTCGCGTCTTCACGGGTCATTTTTGGCGACTTGTTCGCGAGTGGAAGGTCCAGTCGCACGGTTTACTCAGAGATTTTCACGGCTCAGCTCGCGACTCACTCGTGGGTAGACCTTCCAGTTGCGACAAACACTTAGAAAATTTTTTTCAAATTTTTGTCCTTGAGTGTTTTGATGGCTTGATCTGGCGACCTTTTGGCGACTCGTTTCAGTCGCGAAAATCGCGTGTTTTGGAAATACAGGGGCAGTTTTTAAACTTTTTTGTTTTTCCCTCAATCTTTTTGTGACTGTTCATTGTCTTTCTCATCTGCTCTTAACCATTCACACCGTGCCTCCATTTTCGATCTCCATTTTTGCCTCTTTTCAGCTCAAAATCATCGAGTAACAGGTATGGCTTGTCTGTCTTGAACTCTATTCTACTTGTTGTTATGGTTTTTTTTTTCCCTACGGATTATTCACATTTGATTGTGATTTTGAGATGGGTTTTTAGCTCTGCTATTACTCTTTGTCCATGCTTAGCTTATGGAAGCTTTTGTTTCTGTTTTGAGCTATTTTAAATTATTGGTTTTGTTCTTCATCATGTGCTTAGCTAGGGTTTGCTATTTGTTGGTTTGTCATCTTGTCTGATCTGTTGTTGATATGTTATTTCAAAATGATCCTGTGTTGAATGTGGGTTCTTTTTCAGCTGATTGTGTGATTTTATTTTGACCCTCTCTACTGTGTAGTTCAATTTGGGCCATTTGTGTCCCTCATTGTTATTTTCTGGTCATTTTCATCCAGCTATTAGGGTTTCTTCATTATCCCTAAATTTTCACTAACCCACTGCTAATAAAGTCTGTTGGATTGTGTTCTGCTATTTCCCTTGTTCATAATACAGACTAGTCATGTCACCATTCAAGAAAGCTGCTGTGAAAGGAGGTAGTTCCAAAGGGAAGGAACCTGTAATTGATGTTGATGATTATCCACCTCAAACAAAAGGGACTTGCTCTTCATCAAAGAGATTCGATCCCAACAAGTTCAGATCATATGCAGCCTATCAGTCTTATGAGAATTACTTTCTTCATGCCACACCATTACTAGAAAAAGCTGTGGACCAGCCCTCACTTAATGACACTGACATTCCGAAATGGTTTGCTCACAAGGATTGGAATTACCTTCTCTCTGATCTGGATGACGCGTATGAAGATTTGGTAAAAGAATTTTATGCTAACGCAATTGTGGAAGGAGATGAACTTAAGTGCTGGGTTCGGAAAAAGAGCTTTTCTGTCTCTCCTGCATATCTGGGAGAAATCCTTCACATCAACAGACCAATTTTCCGACATTCACCGGTTTATGATGATCTCTGTCCTGATGAGGAGCTTCTCAAAGAAAGTCTTGGTCAAGACTTGGAGTTCTCACCCAATGGAAAATCCATCAGTGTTTCCTCTCTTTCTCCAAAACTGAGAGTGCTTACAATTGTGATGTTTCACAATTTGTACCCTTTATCAAGCACTGGGTATATGAACCTCGGACGTGCTTTGTTTCTTCATGATCTAATCTTTGATGTGAAAATAGACATCTGTGCTCATATCTTTCATGTTCTGCACAAAACGGTTCTTCGAACTGAGTCTCGGATATGCGTTCCTTTCTGCAGTCTCATTTCACGGATCTTGAAGCTCAAAGGAATTTATCCAACGGCAGATGAATCTCCTATCTCAAAACCAAGTCCAATCAACATGCGTACATTCAATGCAAGCATTGGACATAGTCGGAAGAGAGCCAAACCAGAAATTTCTGCATCTCACAGTGGCTCTCATTTCAGCACTCTCTCCCTAGATGAGAAACTTGATCGCATTGTATCCTCTGTCCACGAGTTGAATACAAAGATGTCTGGACTCACAGCTTCTCTACACCATCAAAGCACTCAATGGGATATGAAGTTTACTTCTCTTCAAACTCAATTGGATCAAATTCAGAGAAAGCTGGAAGAGGATGAATAGCCTATTCCATGACAAAAAGGGGGAGTGATAAGCATGATCAGAGGGGGAGGATATTACCTAAGGGGGAGTGTCTTTACATTCTTCTTCAGTTTAAGTTTTCACTTTAAGTTGATATATTGTGTTTTGTAAACTGCTATTCAGGATGTTTTGTGTTTGTACCCATGTGCTTTTGTAAGCTTTTAGGGTTAATGTTTTATGCATAGTTTGTAGGTTTTATGGTATGTACCTTGCTTATTGCAGCCTTTATGCTATGTTGAAATCAGTACTTTAATCTAAATATCTTGCATTTTGATTTATGTACTGTCACTCTTGTGCCCTTGTAGGATTGTTCCTAGATGCATATACCTTGTGTATTATGCATTGGTTGAGTGTTGAGCATACAAGTATCTTGCCTTGTGCTTGTTAACTTGTATGTGCTTGTTAACTTGTATGTCCTTGTGTTCATTCCAAGTGTGAATGAGCACTGTGATCACTACCTTATGGTGTTCACTTGGTTGATCAAGCCATGGTTCGTTTCTTAACTCCATCTTTGCTTGATCACATATTGCCTGTTTCATATGCATTTTACAATTTTCTGCTTAACAATGATCAATGTATATTGTTGTGTTTCAGGAGTCTTATGTTCATATGATTTAAATGCTTCACAGCTTCTAGAGTTAGGTGTGAGTGAGTTTTGTTCAACTGTTCCCAACTCACATGTTAAGTCTAGAGTTTGTTTTAGGGTTTTGTCACGGAATAGCCAAAGGGGGAGATTGTAAGGTTGAATTTATTCAACCATCTAATTGGCTTTATTCCGTGCCAAATTTGCTTGTAATTCAGCATTTAGTAACCCTGTATTTAGGTGGGTTTGATGTAAGGGTAGTGAGTGAGATAGAGTGAAGATTGCTCAAGAGTGTGCAAGAAAACAGAGACTCGTGGCTGGGCCTCACGGGTGACTCGCGGCTTCAAGCTGCCAGACGCAGCACACGTGCCAAGCATGCTGGAAGGTGAACAGTCATGCAAGCTGGAGCACTACAGGACAAAACAGGACAACTGGCCATACGGTTATCTCGCGACTGGATCTCACGACTTAGTCAAGCCGCGAGGTCAAGCCGCGAGCCACCCCTGTTTTGTAAAAACCTGACGTTTCACATTCCTCTCCCACTCCAGTATAAATACCCCTTTTACCCACGATTGTGAGAGAGCTTCCAGAGAGAATTTTGAGAGAGAAACCCTAAAGAAAAACAAGATTGATTCACCCACAATCTATACCTTAGAGTCTCTTTAAATTCCTCAACTCTCTTCCTCTCCATTGTCAAATCCTTGAGAGGCATTATACCAAACCTGATTCTCACCATTATCATTACTGTGAGAGAGCTGTTTGGATTTCTGGGAAGCAGTTAGGAAGGAACCAATCTTCATTGGTTGATGCTACGGTCTAGTAGCAGAATCCGGGAAGCTAGAAAAGAAAAAGGTTCGGCGCAACCTCGTTGGAGCAAGAAGCTTGGAGGGCTTAGGTGCACTGGGTAGATTAGGCTTGGAGGGTCTATTGCTGTCCATGTATCCCAACTGTATTTTCTAGTGGATTGTTTACCGCTTGGAGGGCGGCGGAGATAACACATCGCGTGTTGTCTTTGTGTTTGCATCTTCCTTCCTCTCTATCTTTGCCTTTTTATTATCTGCTGTGGATTGTATTTTGTTTTGGCTTAGATAGTTTTTAACCAATTCCATATTATAGCTTATATTAAGTTTCCACACACTTGTTGTTTGACATATTGCTTGAATTGGTTAAGTTGTAATTTGGGGGTCTAAACGTTCAAGGGTGTTTATACACGTTTTTGAACTTTCACCATTAGCACAAAGGTACAAGGCAAAACAAGTTTAGAGACAAAACTCAACTATGTCAATCAAACTTTTTGATTTTCTAATTTTTATGTGATTTTTGGATTTTTGACACAAGAAGAAAAAGATTGATCGAAAAACAAAAAAGAGAACCAAAATTATGCACAAAAAGACAAACAAACAACCTTCAACATAAACAAGCAAACAATCAAACACCGTCACAAAGCATAGGAAGTATTAATGCATGGACATATTGTAATGCTTATGCATGAGTACCCTTTTTCACCCACACATCACTTGCGTTTGGGGTGATTTCCTTATAGGATTGGGTACGGGAGTTAGGGCTTCCAAACCTTCGTGTGAAGCTTTCCTAGCAATTGGTGAATGCACCAATCATCTTTATCACGTTCATCATTCCGGGATCACCGTTTTAATCTCTTGATGGTTCACCAGCCCAATTTCTTCTATCACTTCTAGGTCCTCGTGACCTTTGAGGAGTTGCACTATTCATTACTCTCAGCTTTTGACAATTTGGTCGAGTATGCCCTTGAAGTCCGCAATGATGACACACATAATTTGATCTAGGACCTCTTTGTGGTCGTGGACGAGACTTGGCTCGAGATTCAGACCTGCCCACAGATTGATTACGTGAATTCAACAACCGTTCGTTCCCCACATTTCTCTTCTCCTCTATCTTGGACTTCTCAGCAGTAGGACTAACATCAGCTGATTCTTTAGCCTTTATAAACTTCACTTCTTTAGTGACATTTCCAGATGAGCTACTTCCTCCAGTATATCCCAATCCGGATTTGTCTGAAAAGCTCTTTTGAGATGAAATAACATCATCAAGCTTCTTACTCAAGAAATCTCACTTTTGTGTAAGTTTCTGATAGCTCACTATTCAGTGTTTCTATCTCACATTTGGCCTCCCTATATCGGATTATGAGACTTTTATAGTCCTCCTCTGCCTTCTTCATTTTTCTCACAGCTACCTTGGCCACCCTTGTGTACTCACCCGACTTCTCCAGGAGTGAGTTATAATTCTCTTGAAGATTGGTTGTGTTTTCATCTTCTTCAGCATCTGATTCTTCAACAACTCCCAGTGATTCTTCATCACTATGTTCTCCAAGGTCTCGTACAAGCAGATTCAACTCGTCTGAAGACTCAACATGGGCAATAGTCATAAAAGCTGAATAGTTCCCCTTTCCATCACAGCTTTCTTCAGAATCTGAGTCGGATGAATCTGAGTCACTCAATGTCGTGACATAAACTTTGCCTTTCGATTTCAAATAATTCGGACATTCTTTCTTAAAGTGTCCATGCCCGTTACATTCGAAACAAGTGACACCTTGTGTAGATTGAGATTCTTTTCCATCTTTCTTTTTGAATTCCCTTTTCTCCCTTCCTGAACTTTGGAATTTTCCTTTATCACCAAATTTGCCATTATTTTTGAATTTCAAGAATTTTCGGAAATTTTTTACAAGGTATGCAACATCTTTGTCAACCACATCTTCTCCCGATGAGTCATGGTCTACCACCTTCTCATTAATGGTCTTAAGAGCAAGAGATTTACTCTTCCGTTGATTGGGTAGCGACATCTCATAAGTTTGAAGAGAACCAACCAGCTCCTGGACTTTGATGTCATCAAGGTCCTTGCTCTCTTCAATCGCTGTCACTTTAGCACGAAAACATTCCGGCAATGATCGAAGGATCTTCCTTACAATTTTAGAATCCTCCGTTTTCTCTCCCAAATTAAACTTGCTTACAATCACCTCATTCAGCTTGCTATAGAAAGAGTCAAAGGACTTATCCTCACTCATTTTTAACTCCTCAAACTGAGTGGTTAGCATCTGCAGCTTGGTGTCTTTTACTTTCTTCGTGCCTTCGTAAGTGGTCTACAATATCTCTCATGCTTCTTTAGCAACGGTAATGTGAGAGATCCTATGAAATTCATCTGGAGACACAACACAGAAAATCGCATTGAGTGCTTTACTGTTAGCATTAGATGCAGCGAGTGCTGCCTTATCCCATGAGGAATTGGCTTCCTCAGGCCTGGTCCAACCTATCTCAACAGCATCCCAAACAGATTCATCAATGGAACACAGAAAAGCTCTCATGCGAACCTTCCAAAAAGCATAATTACTACCATCAAAATATGGAGGTGCATTTAGGGATTAAGACCGATCCATCTCAATAGGGAGTCAAGGATCACACAATGGTAATGAAACCACTAGAAGTGCACCCGCTCTGATACCAATTGAAAGTTCAAATAGTGTAAAAACATCCTTGAATGTTTAGAACCCCCAATTTACAAATTAACCAATTCAAGCTTTTTGACAAACAACTAGTGTGCGGAAAATGAACAAAAGCTATAATATAGAATTGGAAAAACAATCTAACCCAAATTAAAATCACAACCCACAGCAGATAATAAAAGGCAAAGATAAAAGGAAAGGAAGATGCAAACACAAAGACAACACGCGATGTGTTATCGAAGAGGAAACCGAAACCCTCGGTGTAAAACTTCTCCGCCACCTTCCAAGCGGTAAACAATCCACTAGAAAATGTAGTTAGGATACATGGACAGCAATAGACCCTCCAAGCCTAATCTATCCAGTGCACCTAAGCCTTCCAAACTTCTTGCTCCAACGAGGTTGTGCCGAACCTTTTTCTTTTCTAGCTTCCCAGATTTCGCTACTAGACCATAGCATCAACCAATATAGATTGGTTCCTTCCTAACTGCTTTCCAGAACACCAAACAGCCCTCTCACAGTAATGAATATGGTGAGAACAAGGTTTTGGTAAAATGCCTCTCAAGGGTTTGACAATGGAGAGGAAGAGAGTTGAGGAATTTGAAGAGACTTTAATTATAGATTGTAGGTGAATCAATCTTGTTTTACTCTAGGGTTTCTCTCTCAAAATTCTCTCTGGAAGCTCTCTTTCTTTTGTGGGTATAAGGGGTATATATACTAGGGTGAGAGAGGAATGTGAAATGTCAGGTTTTTCAAAACAGGGCTGGTTTGCAGCTTGGCCTCGCGACTTGACTGAGTCACGAGATCTAGTCGCGAGATAACTGTATGTCCAGTTGTCCTATTTTGTCCTGTAGTGCTCCAGCTAGCATGACTGTTCACCTTCTGGCATGCTTGGCACGTGTGCTGCATCTGGCGGCTTGCAGCCGCGAGTCACCTGCGAGATCCAGCCGCGAGCCTCTGTTTTCTTGCACACTCTTGAGCATTCGACACTCTATCTCACTCACTACCCTTACAACGAAACCCACCTAAATACAGGGTTACTAAATGCTGAAATACAAGCAAATTTGGCACGGAATAAAGCCAATAAGATGGTTGGTTAAATTTAACCTTACAATCTTAAACATCTTTTAAATATAATCTGATTTAGTTCTGAGAAGTAAGTAAGCGCTCTATCATGCGCCATCATATTCTTTGTAATGATCATTTCATAATCAACAATTGCCAGCTTATTAAGTGCAAAATTTTCTAGATAAGGAAGAGAATTTTATTTGTTCAATCATGGACCCACCTAATGAGCACTGTCCAAAGTCCCCACCACAAATTCATGCAATAAGTCAATTAGTTGTTGAGAATTTTTTTTTGTTTATTATTCTTAAAATTTTTTTCCTTTGAAAAAAATTTAGGAAAACTATTAGTTCTGTCCCAACATTTGTGGATAGTTGTCAATTTGATCTCTATATTTGGTAGCCATTGATTTGGTCAATTATTTATTTATTTATTTATTTATAAATTATAAGAATTTGGTCTATCTTATTTTTAACTCAAAGTCAATTTGGTTACTGTCGTCAAATCATAGCTTTTCTTGCATTTTAACAAAAGAACACAAATCAAATTTGCCAATATCCTACTATGGTAAATACATATCAACTCAACAACTAAAGCAAATCTAGATTTGGATCCATAATAATTGCAAATTGAAAATAATAGGGACAAAGTTGAATGTAAGTTAAAAATAACAATGTCCAATTTAACTACTACCAAAATGTACGAACTAAGTAGGCTAAAGTTGAAAATAATAAAGGCCAAATTGACAATGACTTTAAAATGTAGGGACCAACAAAATGGTATTTTAGCTAAAAATTTTCAAATGATCATTAGTCATTTTAAAACCACAAATCATCAAGTAGAAAAAATAATGCACATACATAATTCATTTTAAGAAAACCTTGAATAATGTTTCAAAACACGTTTAATCTTATAATGCTCATATGTAAGTATTGATTATTTTTCTAAAATCAATAACAAGATAAGGTAACCACAAACTTCATTCAAAATTTATCCTCAATTTTATTGATAGGCCAAGAATGAATGGACCTCTTGTGATAAATTAACCAATTAATTAGCCAAGTAAATTAATTAAGTTAATAAACTTGCAATACACGTGGTAACACAAACAAATCACTAATTAAATAAATATGCAACGGAAAATAAAAATGACACGGTAATTTGTTTACGAATTGAGAAAAACTCCAAGGCAAAAACCCCATCGGGTGATTTTAAGGTCATCACTCTTAAGAATCCACTATTATCACAACAAGCGTTTACAAGTAAAGGAATCACAGTACCTTATACCAACCTACAGTTGAACCCTTACCCCAATACCCAATTGGACTTGTTCTGTAGTAACAATCTCTCATTTTCAATGCACGGCTCCCAGTACGTGACTAACTAATCAATTGCACGAATCTAAGTACGTGACTAATCACCAACTTGAGAAGGATGTTGGCTGCAAAGTTTTTCAGTTCATCCACACGATGAAGATCACGAAACTCCTTGGTTACAAAACCCTACAACGTACAAATGCAGCAGCTTCTTGAAGAAAAAGATGAACTAGGGTAAATTGTCTAAGGTCACAATATGCTTGTGAAAAACCTTTGCATCAAGTTGCACTTACTTGCATCCGCTGTGACGACCCTTAAAATAATCCTTATATATTATATGCGTTGTTAGAAAAGAAAGCCCAAACACATATACATGGATTGGAGTGAAATCAGAACTGAAAATCTAATTTTCATAAATCTCGATAGATACCTTATCTATCGAGCAGCTGTCGAGCATCGGACCAAAATTGCCTTTTAAACCTCGATAGATGTTATCTGTCGAGCTAGCTGTTGAACTTTAAAATCCAGCACTTCTTCACTTGATTCTTGGACAAACTTGCATGGTTTTAACACTTGGACTTGAAACCTTGTTCCTTGAAGTATTAAACACATCCTAGATCTACCTGTTAGGACATATGTGTTTCACTTGTTAGGAACATATGTCATGATTTTATGTAATTGGCTTATCCTTTGACAAAACGCGCTTTACTTGTATTTGGGTAGATTTAGGATGTGTTTAAATACTTCAAGAAACCATGTTTCAAGATCAAGTGTTGAAACCTTCAAGTCTGTCTAAGAAAACAAGCTAATAGTGTAAATTCATTAAAGCTTGATAGCTGGCTCGACAGCTACATCTATCGAGCTTAAGAAAGCTGTTCAAAGCCCGATGTGCTAGACACCTACTCGACACCTCCTATCTGTCGAGGTTTAAGAATTTCAAAATTCTGATATGATTTTCTTAGGATTCGTGAATATGTTTTTGGGCTTTCTTTTCTCCTAACCTTAGACATATAAAATGATTGTTTTAAGGGTTGTCAAACAGTTCATAAGTTGCACAAGCATTGAGCAAACTCTGTTCAAACAAATTGTAACCGGAGACGAAGTTCTTGCCCTAGTTCATCTCTTTCTCTTGAAGAAGTTGTTGTGTATGTATACCGTCGGGTTTTGTGACCAAGCATCTTCTTGATGAACTGAAAAACTTTGCAACCAATAATCTTCTTAGTTGGTGATTGAAGTCGCATACTGGGATCTACGCAATTGGTTAGTCACATGCTTGGGAGTCGTGCATCAGAAAGGGGAACTGTCACTACAGAACAAGTCCAATTGGGTATTGGGGTAAGGGTTCAACTGTAGGATGGTAAGGAATTTGGGATTCCTTTACTTGTAACCACTTGTTGTGATAATAGTAGAGTTTCGGGAGTGGTGACCTGAAAATCATCCGGTGGAGTTTTTGCCGTTAGGTTTTCCCCATTCGTAAACAAATTACCGTGTTATTTATTTTCTGCTACATAATTAGTTTATTGGTAATTTGTTCGTGTTACCACACGTTTGCATGATAAATTGATTAATTAATAACTTGACAAATTAATTAATTAATTTCTATCACAAGGGGTCATTCAGTTTGTGGCCTATCACTACCCAATTACAAGTAAAGTGCGTTTTGTCAAAAGATTAGCCAACTTTAAATTGACATATGTTTCTAACATGTTTCACATATGTCCTAACAATCTCCCCCTTTAGCAATCCGTGACAAAACCACAACAAACAAATGAACATATGAGAGAAGTCATAAATCACTCAACTTATATTCACTTGTTGAATACAATAAAATCTATCCTAACACAAACTCTTGAAAAACTTTGCAAGAAGAGAGCTCATGGCAAGAAAGACTTTGAAAACCTATACTTCTAAAACACTTTAAACAAAACTCATCAAGGTATCTTAGTGTGAAACAGAAGTAAAAGATTGCATACAATTAATAAGAAGCATGTGCATAAAGAGAGAAAAGCAACAACATATGAAGAGATAGGTGAAAGAATGCAATAACAACCTCAATATATATATCAACATAAGTACAAGGTTTGCTATCACAAAATAAGAACAATGTATCTGTAAAGTAAGAAAAGAAAAGATACAAAAAGTCCTCATTACATCCCTTAAAAAGAAACACTCCCCCTATCACAAAAATATCCTATGTTAACTCTCCCCTTAAATACATGGCTACTCTCATCCCAAAACTACTCCCCCTTTTTGTCACGAATGACAAAAGGTAAGTAACTCAAGCAGTCATCTCATCGTCATTGGAAATGCTAGCATCCTCATCCTCATCAGCATCATCGTTGTCGGAGTCACCATCATCGTCCTCGTCCTTAGATGCCTCTAGAGAAGGAAATGGAGACTCTACGAAGCCACCAAGGCGAGCCCGCCATCGAGCAATACGGCTGACACGGGTGTTCACCTGAAATAACTCATCATTGAGTGTGTCAAGACGAGCATCCATACGCTGAAGTTGTGCCATGACCGTTTCGAGGGTCACACCACCCGCCAATAAAGGAGCGGATGTAGAAGAAGCGGAAGAGGCTATAGGAGTTGTTGTCTCAATCCGTGGCCACTTTAGTCGAAGCTGGGCCTCGCTCCGTCTAATGGTAGCAGCGTCTATGGCACACATAGGAGAAAAATGTGTAGACTCAGGATAGGAGATAGAAAAATGGCAGAGATCCGCGTGATAGTCGAAGGGAAAAAGAGCTTATAATGGGTCGCCGTCTCCCTATAGACATCTATGAGGGAGAGAATGAAGTGAGAGGGAAAATCTATAGTGAATCCCTCAAGAAAGGATAATAAAAATCAAGCATGAGGCTCTGTGATAGTGTTATAGTGAGACAAAGGATGGAGAACAAATGTCATCACCATGTTAAGGAACCTCGGACCTTTTGCAAAGCCCGAGCAAGGGGCGTTTTAACGGTCACCCTAAGATGAAGGTGTTTCACAGAAGCAAGATGAGAGTTCATCTTTGGACATAATCCTAAGATGCTCACAGCCAGGGCAGTCAGAAAACTCTACCCTCAGTACATGTAGCACCTCGGATATAAGATCTGGAGTGACTACAATGCGCATACCTCGAACGCGAGTGATAAATGAGGTACTGAATAGTCGAATCCATGCATGTTGGAGTAAAACTCTTATATGATCATAGAAGGGCAAGTGATCGAGATGCCACACAGTGACTCCCAACCCCTACTATAGATGACAGAAGGAAGGTTAGTATCGAAAAAGTTCGATAAGATGACTTGGCATATCGAATGAATGCCTCGTTATGAAAAGTTCTCATAAGAGTCCTTATGAGCTTTATCGTCATGGAACCTGATGTGAGATGGAGTAGAATTAGTGGGGGAAGAGGAAGAAAATGCCCCGGAACGAAGAGGGTTTTGGGACAGAGTAGATTTCCATATAGGTGCCATAAAGCAACTAACGAAAGAAAGAGAGAGAGAAAGAAACATGCAGAAAAGCACCAACACTGATCAATATAAAATATAAAGAAATGAAGGTACGTATGCATGAAAAATGCATGAGCATGTGATATGCAATAGTAAAAACATCATGGGCTCAGCCTAATCCAAACCTACCAGCACACATGATTTCAAAATATTAAGCACACATCTCTAATGCATGAAACATTGTTAAAATGCAAATGTGATGCAATGCATGAACATTTATAATCATTTAAACAAAACCCATCCTAAAAATTTTGCAAAAATCGCATCAATTTTGAAAAACCCCAAAAACTTTTCAAAAACCCAAAAACCTAGATCTATATGAATGAAATGCATGAAAAAGAGGGAAAACAGGATCTTACCAGTGAAGGAATAATCAATCTAGGCCAAAAAATACTTGGGAATGAAGTTTGGAGTGAGAGATAAATGTTTAGGAAGATGAGAAGCCATAAAGGGTCAAGAGAGATCGAGAAAAATGAAATGGAAATCGCGCTGACCCTTTATATAGAAATCCCAGTTTATCAATGGATCGAGAGGTGTCGAGAGCTATTGAGAATTAAAATTTTCCAGAAGGAGCTATCGAGAGGTGTCTACAGCAAAATGACCTCGATGGATCGAGGGGCTATCAAGAATCTATCAAGCAAACAAAAACTTTCTCGATGGATCGAGAATTTGTCAAGAAGCTATCAAGATGTGAGGACATATGTGATTCACTTGTTAGGAACATATGTCACTATTTTATGTAATTGACTAATTTTTTGACAAAACGCACTTTACTTGTATTTGGGTAGATCTATGATGTGTTTAATACTTCGAGAAACTTTGTTTCAAGATCAAGTGTTGAAGCCATGCAAGTCTGTCCAAGATTCAAGCTAAAAAGTGCAAGTTCATTAAAGCTTGATAGCTAGTATCTTTCGAGCTTGAAGAGCTGTTCTAGCCCCATGGCTCGACAGCTGCTCGACAAATGGCTATTTGTCGAGGTTTATGAAAAAAAAAATTTCAGTTCTGTTTTGATTCTAATCCGTGATTATGTGTTTGGGCCTTCTTATCTCATAACCCTAGACATATAAAAGGATTATTTTAAGAGCCGTCAAAGGTGTACACAAGTTGCACAAGTTTTGAGCAAAGTTTGTTCAAGCAAATTGTGACCGGAGACAGAATTTGCCCTAGTTCATCATTCTTGTGTAGAAGTTGTTGTGTTTGTGCACCGTAGGGTTTTGTGACCAAGCATCTTTTGGATCTTCATCGTGGATGAACTAAAAAACTTTGCAGCCAACAACTTTCTCTAGTTGGTGATTGAAGTCGCGTATTGGGATTCGTGCAATTGGTTAGTCACGTATTAGGAGCCGTGCATTACAAGGAGAGATTGTCATTACAGAACAAGTTCAATTGGATATTGGGGTAAGGGTTCAACTATAAGTTGGTATAAGGTACTGGGATTCCTTTACTTGTAACTGCTTGTTGTGACAATAGTGGATTCTCAGGAGTAGTGACCTTAAAATCACCCGGTGGGATTTTTACTGTGTTGGTTTTTCCCATTCGTAAACAAATCACCGTGTCAATTTATTTTCCACTGCACTTAGTTTAATTGGTGATTTGTTTGTGCTACCACGCGTTTGCATAGTAATTTGATTAATTAATAAACTTGGCTAATTAATTAATTAATTTATCACAAGAGGTCAATATGTTTTTGGTCTATCAAATGGTATCAGAGCAGACACACTCTTATTAGGGTTTAATCTTTGTTGTGTGATCCATTGACCTTTGTTTGTCATGGATAAAGGACAGTCTCTCATTATACGTTCTTTATTTGATGGTACTAACTATGCATACTGGAAAGTACACATGAGAGTTTTTTTGCAGTCTCTAGATAAGAAGGTGTGGCAAGCTGTAGAGATTGACTAGACCAAGCCAAAGGAAAAGCCGGCTGATTGGGATGAAGCCAAGATCAAGGCGGAAAACTTCAACAGCAGGGCATTGAATGCTTTGTTCAGTGCAGTCACTAATGAGGAATTCAAGAAGATATCCTCCACTGAAATTGCAAAGGAAGCATGGACCATCCTCCAGACAACCTATGAAGGAACTAAGGCTATTAAGGATTAAAGCTTCAAAGGCTCACTATAAGTTTCGAAGAGATTAAGATGGAGGAGGATGAGTCGTTCGATGAGTTCTATGCCAAGCTCAAGGGCATAGTGAACTCAGCTTTCAATCTCGGTGAAACCATTCCTGAACACAAGATTGTGAGAAAGATGCTCAGATCTCTACCCGAGAGATTCCATGCCAAGATTACGGCAATCGAGGAATCAAAGGATATTGAAAAGATTCCTTTGACAGAGTTGGTTGGTAATTTGCAGACCTACGAGATAGGGTTAACAAGAATTGGCAAGCCGGGTAAGGGCAAGAGCATGGCATTGAAGGCCAAGAGTAGTGACATTGATGAGTCTTCAGACAATGAAGATTCTAAGATGAAGTCCTACATCACCAGGAAATTCAAGAAGTTTATGAAGAATGCAAATGGAAAGGGCTTCGACAAGAACCGTAGGCAATCTAGTTCTTCTCAATTCAAGAGTCAAGACAAAGGGAAGAAGGATGCCAAGGATGGCCGTCAGTACACTATTCCCGCAAGACCTAAGTGCTTTGGGTGTCAAGGCTTCGGTCACATGAAATAGGAGTGTCCTACATATCTCAAGAGCATTGGGAAGAGTAAGGCACATGCTGCTACTTTGAGCGACACCAAGCCTAAGGATGATTCTGACAATGAGGATAATGGAATCCTGAATGCCTTCATTGCCACTGTCAATCCTATTGAGGGGATTGTTCAAAATGTGGATGAAGAAGAGGAATTGGTGAAGTCCAAGTTTGAGAAGATGGATGATCAAGATGATATCCATACAGCCTATGAGAAACTATACAAGCTTTTTGAGAAGCATGAGAAACTTTATAGGCTGGCCACCAAAAAGCTCAGTGATGTGGAACTTGATTGTGAAGAGCTTTCCATAAGGTTTGAAAATAATTTCTTGGTTGAAAAGACCAAGAAGCTTGAAGCAGAGCTATTCCAAGTCAGAGCTCAATTGGAAAGGACTTCAAGTGCAAAACTTGATGAGATGCTCAGTCTTCAGAAATCTTCTTTTGATCGAAAAAGTTTAGGGTATGGTTTCTCTTCTTCTAATATTGCTTCTACTAGTACTATTGTTTTTGTTCTTCCTAGTAATAATGTTGAAATTGAGAACAATGATGTTAAAACTGATTTAGCTAGTGAGAATATAGACAAGGGTAAATCTATCTTAGGAGCACCTCCTAAGCAAGATAAGAAGGAAGCTAAAAACCTTAGGGCTAAGAAGGCTAACTCTCAAAAGTCTAAACAAAAAAAGCAGCATCTCTGTCATCATTGTGGAGCTACTAGTCATACTCAATCAAATTGCTATAAGTGGTTAGTCACTCAACAGAGCAACGACATGATAGCATCTGGAAGCCAGAATCAGCCTCAATCCTTTCTTACTCCCCTTGGATATCTTCTCAAAGCCCTCATGTTCCTTTCGAACTTGAACGGTTTCAATTCTTCCCCCTCACCGCCAATTCAAGGGTTAATCAAAGGAAAGGTTCTTCCAAGGTGTGGAAGGAAAAGGGTTCCAAGTGATTCTACCACTTTCCTCTCTCTTTGTGTTTTTGTTTTTGCATAACTTGTGTATTCTGCTTTTTATTTTTAGTTAGTCTAGTTTTTATGCTTTGCTTTGATTAACATGTTTTTGTTTGTTTTCAGTTTTGTTTATTTTGTTTTTGATATAAAAATAAAATTGAAAAATCAGAAAAATACAAAAACAGTGTGTTTTTTGTACATTGGTACTTGTATACTTTGGATGGCCATTGAAACAAAGTTTTCTAAACTTTGTATCTTTTGTAACTTAAATGAGCATCTCTATGCACAACTAAACAAGTGAGTTTTATGGCTCTTGTTTGTGATGAGTAAGGTTAAGTAATCTCTTGTACTTAACACTTGTATCACTCTTTTTGATGAGAAGGATTAGAAAATCCTAAGAGAAAGGCATAAATAACTGTAAGGTTGAAATTAATCAATCATCTTGTTAGCTTTATTTCGTGCCGAATTTGCTTGTAATTCAGCATTTAGAAACCCTGTATTTAGGTGGCAATCATGTAAGGGTAATGTGTGAGAGAATGTGAAGAAAAAGCTCAAGAGTGTGCACTCAGCAAGGCCTTGCAACTGGCTCACAGCTTGCAAGTCGCCAAAGCTGACACACGTGTGAAGCATGCAAAGGAGCTGAAGAGTCACACCAGCTGGAGCAGTACAGGACAAAACTTCCAGTTTGGCCAGACAACTAGCTCACGACTCAAACTCGCGACTCAGTCAAGTCGCAAGGTCAAGTCACCAGACCACTCTATTTGGGAAAAATTGACCTTTCGCATTCCAAACACACACCAGTATAAATACCCCTTATACCCACGTATTGTAGAGAGCTTCCAGAGAGAATTTTGAGAGAGAAACCTTAAAGAAAAACAAGATTGACTCATCCATAATCTTCATCCTTTGATTCTCCAAATTCCTCTACTCTCACCCTCTCCATTGTTATATCCTTGAGAGGTACATTAGCCAAAACCTTTTCTCACCATACCCATATCTGTGAGGAGGCTGTTTGGTGCTTGGGAAGCAGTTAGAAAGGGACCAATTGATATTGGTTAATGCTATGGGCTATAACGGGATCTGGTAAGCTAGAGAAGACAAAGGTTCGGCGTAACCTCGTTGGAGCAAAAAGCTTGGAGGGCTTAGGTACACTGGGTAAATTAGGTTTAGAGGGTCTTTTGCTGTTCATGTATCCCAATTTCATTCTCTAGTGGATTATTGACCACTTGGAGGACGGCAGAAAAGTTTTACGCCAAGGACTTCAGTTTCCTCTTCGATAACACATCACTGTGTTGTCTTTGTGTTTGCATCTCTCTTCCTTTAATCTTTGCCATTTAATTTCTGTTGTGGTTGTGATTTTATTTGGTTTAGATTATTTTATCAATTCTGGTTTAGCATATTTTCATATTCCGCACATACATTGTTTGATAATAAGCTTGAATTGGTAATTTGTAATTGGAGGGGGGGAGGGTCTAAGCGTTCAAGGTGTTTTACACATTATTTGAACATTCAATAACCATCTCACCACTGTTGCCCGCCAATCATGAAATGACATCTGTATGCTTCAGCATAGCAAAAGTGCAATGTCAATGACATTTGTGTGCTTCGGCATAGCAAAATTGGAATGTCAAATGCTTAACATTATTGGGTATTTCTTTTCTCTCTCTTATATGCCCATGCATGATTTGCTTAAAATGAAAAATATGCAAAGAAAAAAAAAAGCAAAAAGATCAAAATGCTTTAAATATGATTGCAAGCGTGTATTCTAGGAAATGTGGGAGTTATAGGATGTACCTCGAAGGTGATAGTCCCCATTAAACAGTTATGATTGTGTGTGAGTTAAAGTGTTTTTCTCATATCTCAAATCGTCATAACATGTATACAATTATGCAATCTTGTGATGTTTTTCATACACAACACGCAATATTCTTTGCTACTCTTGATACATGTGCAGGTACAATGTGATTTAGCCATCACAAGATTTACATGTGTTAATGTATGCTCACTAAACTGTCTTGACTCATTTTTGAAATATAAAATTGGTTAGACTTGTTTAGTGTGTGTTTTTGGGATCTATGTGCTTAAAATTGTTGTTGAGAGATATTTTTGAGAACTTAAAATGTTGATTGGATCGTTGGTTGAGTTGCATACTTGATTGCATTCATATATGTGTTTTTCCTTTCTTGAAAAACTGTTTTTAAGCAATCTCGACACTTATCTATCTATCAAGCTTTTCAACTTCCTTTTATCGTAATCTCGATAGCTTCTCGACAGTTAGGTGGATCGATTGAGATTTCTTCTAGGACCTCAATAGCTTCTCGACAGTTGGTGGATCGATCGAGATTCTTTTTAGCCTTTTGTTGAATTGTCCCTCGATAGATCCTCGACAGCTTCATCTATCGACACCTTTTTTCTCAACACCTGGCTCAACACCTGTCTCGACACCTCTCAACACCTCTATCTGTTGAGATTTACTGGGCTCCTATTTAAGTGCAAATCGCGATTTCGCTCTCATTTTTCTTGATCTCTCTCTCTCGACAGACATGTCTTTTCACCTCCTAAAACTTTCTCAATCACTCCAAACTTCACTCTCAAGCAATTTTCAAGCTTTCTCAAATTTTTTTCTTCACTTGGTGAGTTTCTAATCTCTCATTTACATGCATTTCATGTTTTGAAACCTAGGTTTTGGGGTTTTTGAAAAATTTTGGGGTTTTTCAAAATTGATGAGTTTTTGTTGAAAATTTGGGATGGATTTTTGCTTAAATGAGTTTAAAATCTCATACATTGCATCACATAAGCATTATAACAGTATTATCATGCATTTAGATGTGTGCAAATTGATGATGTGCTGGTAGGATTGGATTGGGCTGAGCCCATGATGCTTTTTATATTACATGTCATATGTTCATGCATTTCCCATGCATACGTACTCTCTTTTCAATATACTTATTATATTTGAAATGTGTTGGGACTTTTCTGATTGTCTCTCTCTCTCCCTCTCTTTTCGTTTACGTTAGTTGTGTTTATGGCACCTAAACGAAAGTTTGCTCCGTCTCGGAACCTTCTTCGTTCCGGGGAATCCACTTCCTCTGATCCTACTCCTTCACATATTCGGTTCCGTGATGAGGATGCCCATAAGTCCTTCTCGGAGAACTTTTCTAGACGAGGCATTCATTTCGAATGCCGAGTCATTTTGGCGAACTTCGCCGACACTGACCTACCCGATGTCATTCACAGTCGGGGTTGGGAGTCACTGTGTGACATCTCAGTCATATGTCCATCCGTGCTAATCTAGGAGTTTTACTCCAACATGCATGGATTTGATTTTTCAGTACCTTTCTTTCACACTCACGTTCGAGGAACGTGCATTGTTGTCACACCGAAGTTGGTCTCCAATGTGCTCTGTGTCCCGAGGGTAGAGTTTCTTGACTACCCTGGTTGTGAGCGTTTGAGGACTATGTCCAAAGATGAGCTCAAATTTGCTTTCTGTGAGCACCCTTCTGATTTGGGTGAGCTTCAGTTCACTTACTGTTCGGACTTTGCAAAAGTCCCTCAGTTTTTGAACATGGTTATGACTTTTGTTTTTCACCCTCTTTCTCACTATAACTCTATCACAGAGCCTAATGCTCGATTTTTGTTGTTCCTTCTTGAGCATCTTACCATAGATTTTCCTTTTTACTTTATTCTGTCTATCCTAAATGTTTATAGGGATTCGGTGTCCCGTGATAAGCGCATCTTTCCTTCGGCTATCATGAGGATCTTACGCCATTTTCTGTTCTCTTTCCAGCGTCCAACCATTTTTCTTATATGTGTTCCATAGACTACGCTACTGTTAAACATAGCAAGGCGCAGTTTAAGTCGAGGCAGTCTAGGTCAGCAGCTCCTCCCTCCCGTTCGGCTCCATCTCGATCTGTTCCATCCACATCCGCTCCTTCCTCTTCTACGGGCGATGTGACTCTAGGAGACATCATGACACAACTTTAGCGTATGGATGCTCGCCTTGATGCATTCTCTACAAAGTTATATCAGGTGAATGTTTGTGTTGGCCGTATTGCACGGTGGCAGGCGGTCATGGGCGGCTTCGCTCCTGAGGCTTCTCCTCCACTTCCTCCAGTGGCTTCTGACTCTGAGGCTGAGGTTGATGATGATGGTGATGACGATGATGCTTCCAATGATGGTGATAAGATGTCTACTTGACACTCTTACCCTTTGTCACTCATGACAAAATGGGGAAGTAGTTTTGGATATGAGAGTAGTCATTCTTAGGGGGAGAGTTAGTATAGAACCATTTTGTTAGGGGGAGTGTTGATATCTGAGGGATGTAGTGAGGATTATTTGTATTTTTTTTCTTTTCTCTACTTTAGATACATTTATTCTTGTGCATAGGTCTTGTGACCATTATTGACATACATTGTACTTATTTTCTTTATATGTTGATGTATGTTTCTTTCACCTACCCTTACATGTGTTGTTTCTTTTCTCTCTCTATATGCACATGCTTCTTATTACTTGTATGCAATCTATTATTTCTATTTCACACAAAGATGCCTTGATGAGTTTTGTTTAAAGTGTTTCAGAAATACAGGTTGTCAAAGTTTACTTGTCATAAACTCTCTTCTTGCAAAGTTTTTCAAGAGTGTGTATTAGGATAGATTTTATTGTATTCAACAAGTGAATATGAGTTGAGTGATTTATGACTTCTCTCATATGTTCATTTGTTTGTTGTGGTTTTGTCATGGATTACCAAAGGGGGAGATTGTTAGGACATATGTGATTCACTTGTTAGGAACATATGTCACTATTTTATGTAATTGGCTAATTTTTTGACAAAATGCACTTTACTTGTATTTGGGTAGATCTAGGATGTGTTTAATACTTCAAGAAATTTTGTTTCAAGATCAAGTGTTGAAACCATGCAAGTATGTCCAAGATTCAAGTTAAAAAGTGCAAGTTCATTAAAGCTCGACAGCTAGTATCTATCGAGCTTGAAGAGTTGTTCAAGTCCCGTGGCTCAACAACTGTTTGATAGATGTCTATCTGTCGAGGTTTATGGAAAACAGATTTTCAGTTATGTTTTGACTCTAATCCATGATTATGTGTTTGAACCTTCTTATCTCATAACCCTAGACATATAAAATGATTATTTTAAGGGTCGTCAAAGGTGGACACAAGTTGCACAAGTGTTGAGTGAAATTTGTTTGAGCAAAATTTGTTCAAGCAAATTATGATCAGAGACAGAATTTGCCCTAGTTCATCATTCTTGTGTAGAAGTTGCTTTGTTTGTGCACCGTAGGGTTTTGTGACCAAGCATCTTTTGGATCTTCATCGTGGATGAATTGAAGAAATTTGTAGCCAACAACTTTCTCTAGTTGATGATTGAAGTCACGTACTGAAATCCGCATAATTGGTTAATCACGTACTGAGAGTCGTGCATTATAAGGAGAGATTGTCACTACAGAACAAGTCCAATTGAGTATTGAGGTAAGGGTTCAACTGTAAGCTGGTATAAGGTACTGAGATTCCTTTACTTGTAACCGCTTGTTGTGATAATAATAGATTCTTGGGAGTGGTGACCTTAATCACTCGGCGGGGTTTTTACCATGTTAGTTTTCCCCATTTGTAAACAAATCATCGTGTCAATCTATTTTCCGCTGTATACTTAGTTTAATTGGTGATTTGTTTGTGCTACCACGCATTTGCATGTTAATTCGATTAATTAATAAACTTGGCTAATTAATCAATTAATTCATCATAAGAGGTCAATACGTTTTTGGCCTATCATGAAATATGCAGGGAACTGAAGGGTCACAATAGCTGGAGAATACAAGACAAAAATATACAGTTTGGCAAGGTAGTTAGCTCGCGACTCATTCCAGTCGCGAGACTGAGTCGCCAGAATGCCTTGTTTGGATGAAAACTGACTTTTCACATTCCTCACATACACTACTATAAATACCCTTGAGAGGTACATTTTGCCAAATCCTTATCTCACCATACCCATATCAATGAGGAGGTATCTTAGTACTTAGGAAGTAGTTTAGATATGACCAATTTACTTGGTTGATGCAATGGGCTTATTGCGGGATCTAGAAAGCTAAAGAAGATAAGGTTAGACGTAACCCTGTTTGAGCAAGAAGCTTGGAAGGCTTAGGTGCATTGGGTAGATTAGGCTTGGAGAGTCTTCTGCTATTCATGTATCCCAATTGTATTCTTTAGAGGATCATTTGACCATTTAGAGGGTGGTGGAGAGGTTTTTCGCCGAGTGTTTCGGTTTCCTCTTCGATAACACGTACCGGTGTTATCTTTGTGTTTGCATCTCTTTTTCCTTACTCTTTACCTTTTAATTGCTGTTGTGTTTATGATTAATTATGGTTTAGAGTGTTTTACTTATTTGGTTATAGCTTATATACATCATTCCGCACATATATTGTTTGTGTATAAGATTGTGTTGGTATTGTTAAAATTAGGGGTCTAAACATTCATTAGTGTTTTACACACTAATTGAATTTTCAATTGGTATCAGAGCGGGTGCACTTATTGTGGTTTCATTACCTAAGTGCGGTCCTAGACCCTTGTTAAGATGGATGGATCTCAATCGCTTAATGCTCTACCATATTTTGATGGGAGCAACTATGCATTTTGGAAAGTTTGTATGAGGGCATTTTTATGCTCCATTGATGAAAGTGTTTGGGATGCTGTAGAGATAGGATGGACTAGGCCGAAGGCCGCCAAATCCACATGGGATAAGGCAGCCTTTGCAGCAGCTAATGCTAATAGCAAGTTTTTAAATGCTATTTTCTATGGTGTTTCTCTTGATGAGTTTCACATGATTTCTCATGTTACAATTTCCAAGGAGGCGTGGCAAATCTTGGAGATGATCTATGAAGGCACCAAAAAGGTGAAGGACACCAAGTTGCAAATGCTAACCACACGCTTCGAAGAGCTGAAGATGAGTGAAGACGAGTTATTCGACTCATTTTATGGGAAGCTAAATGAAGTGGTAATTGGGAAATTCAACTTGGGAGAAAAGACCGAGGACTCCAAGATTGTGAGGAAGATCCTAGGATCATTGTCGGAGTGCTTCCGTGCAAAGGTCACTGCCATTGAAGAGAGCAAAGACCTTGATGTGATTAAAATTCAAGAACTCATCGATTCTCTTCAAACCTATGAGTTATCTCTACCATCACAAAGGAAGAGCAAATCTCTTGCTCTAAAGACAATCAATGAGAGAGTGGAAGCTCAAGACTCCTCGGATGAGGATGAGGTTGAAAAGGAAGTGGTGTACCTTGCTAAGAACTTTTGCAAGTTCTTAAAGTTCAAGAGAGATGGGAAGTCCTTTGAGAAGGGCAAATTCTTAAATTTTAAGAAGGATAAGAAAGACTTCAAGAAGAAGGACTCAAAAGACTCCCTCCCATCTCAAATGGTCATGTGCTTTGAGTGCAAAGGGCATGGGCATGTAAAGAAAGAATGCCCTATTTATTTGAAGGCAAAGGGCAAAGTATTTGCCACTACCCTTAGTGACTTAGATAGTTCAAATTCAAATTCGGAAGAAAGTTGTGATGGAGAAGGAAACTACTCTACATTCATGACCATTGCACCCGTGGACTCTTCAGAAGATTTGAATGCGCTAGTGGAAGAGCTTGGTGAGCACACTGAAGTGGAGTCAATGGGAGTTGGGGGGAATCCGATGATGAAGGTGAAGAATGTGTCCATGAAGAAACAAAAGGAATGCAAGAAACTTACAATTCTCCTCTAGAGAAAACCGAGGAGTATGTAAGAGTGGCTAAGGTAGCCATAAGAAAAATGAAGAGAGCAGAGCAAGATTACAAAAGTCTTCTAGTGCTGTAGAAGGAGACTAAATGTGAAGTTGAGACATTGAACGGAGAACTAATCAAAGCCTATTCCAAGATCAAGTTTCTTGAGCTTAAAGTGATTCAGGCTAATGCTAAAGTGGAGCGGGTTGCCTCTAAAAATCTTGACGAAGTGCTTGCACATCAAAAGCCATTTTCTGAAAAATGTGGCTTAAGATACACCGGAGAGAGTAGTTTAAGCGTCAATGTGTCTAAGGGGATGAAGTTTGTTAAAGCAAAGGAACTAATGGTAGCAACTCCAACTGTTGAGAAAGGGAAGTTTGAGAAGAAACCAAAGGTGGTTACTCAACGGGTTTTAACAAAGCCTTCAAAACCAGTTGTGGCTAAATTCGAAGCAAATGGAAAATCTCTTCCGAAGTCACAAAGAGGACCAGAAACTCAACACTTTTGCCATCATTGTGGAATCCGAGGACACACTAGACCTAATTGCCATAAGCTTTAGGCATTAAAGAATGGCAGCTCTCAAAAGCCAAGAGGACAAAGAAATGGCAAAGGGAACCTCAAGCAATTGAAAAGGGGAGAAGCTGAGTCTAATATTGGTGATGTGATGAAGATGATAAACACCATCACTTCTTGTTTGGCAAACTTCACCCTAAGGTTTGAGAATCATAACTCAAGTAACCAATCCTCTATGGATATCACCCCAAACGCACGTGCCGTGTGGGTGAAGAAGGGTACACATGCATAACCATTAGAACATGTCCATGCATCAATTCTTTCTATATGTTGTGACTTTGCTTGGCTGTTTTCCTAGTAATCATTCTAGTATGTTTTGACAAATTTTTGTTTGTTTTTAAGAGCTTTGACTGGTTTACTTTTTTATCAATCTTTAATTTTTTTATCAATCTTTACTTTTTTTTTTGTGTCAAAAATCCAAAAACACATAAAAAGTAGAAAATTCAAAAAGTTTGATTGGCATTATTGTGTTTTGTCACACGCATGTTTTGCCTTGTACCTTCGTACAAATGGCTTTATGCATTTACGAGAGTAGCTTGTTCTCTATGCACCCATATCATTGTGGGAAAAATCTTAACATCTATGTGATTGTTGTAAATAAATCTTCAAACTTGTCATGAATGATTAGTCAATGGTTTTGCTGATCTTGAGACTTGCATAGACTTGTACCTATATATCTTCCCACTCTTTTATTTTTATTTTTGCTTAAAGAGCTCAACCAATATAAATCTCAAAATGAAAAGAGATAATGAGTTGCAAAAGTCGTCACACATACTAGTATTTGACTAGGAAAAAGGGAAAGCGACTTATATGAAAATGTATAGTGCCTAAAAGACAAAGGCTTACTAATCAAATTGAAATATAAAAAATTTCAAGAATCGATCTCAAAATGAGATGTACTGTCCCAAAATGATCAAATGTTATGGAATGTATGAAGCCAAATGAAAAGCTTCAAAATTATGTATTCAAGTTTTGTGGGAGGTCATATATGCATACTTCTATAATTGAGATTGGTCACTCTTCCTCGTGCTAATTGTGTATGTCTTGGTTGAATTGATTATTGAAGTTTCACATTAGACTAAGAACTATCTCATCTTTGATACCCACACACATCACACATGTCTATGTTCTATGAATGCCTTATTCATTCGTGTGATTGTACTTGACTAAATGTGTTACACTTACTCAATCATATGTTGATCAAACACAAAACAACTTTTGAGTATTTTAATTGTTTTTGGAAAGTGTTTTTGTTTTGAAAATTTTCAAAAATTTCGAAAACTATGCAACTCTATTTTAGCAACTCACTCTCGCGGGTCAATCCAGTCGCAAGCCCCAAGTCGCGAGCTTACTTAGAAGTTCTCGAGACTCTCTGGCAAGTCAAGCCCTTAGTCGCGAAAAAGACTTAGAAAAATTTCAAATTTTTTGAGTTTTTAGCATTTTCGCAACTCACTTTGGCAACTGGTTCGTGAGTGGAAGCTTCAGTGGCGAGTTTACTTAGAATGCTTCGTGACTCCCTTCACGACTTACTTGCAAGTGGACCTTCCAGTCGCGAAAATGATTTTGTCACATGGGATTTTGGCAACTTGACCTAGCGACTTGCTCGCGACTCATTTCAATAGCAAAAAACACTTATTTTGCACAAATAGGGTTAAATCCAAGACAATTTTCAAAAACTTTTCAGTTTTCCTTCACATCACATGCTGTTTCATTGTCTTGTCTACCTCTCCCTCTTCCAAAACCATCATTTTCACTCACAAAACCTCCATTTTCTTCATCAATCCTTCACCAATTTTCAAGTAAAGGTATGGGTTTTCTCTTTTTTTCAAAGTATTTCATGTTTCTAGCCTTTGATTTCTTGGATTTTGTGTTTTTGTTGAGATTTGAAAATATGATGTTAGAATATGGTTTGTTAATATTTTGTTGAGTTTGATGTATGGGTTTTATTGGTTTTGGTAGTATAATGCCTAATATACATGTTTTTCATGTTTGTTTCTTACTTTTGTGCATTATACCATGTTTGTGTTGTGTTGTGCATATCATGTCCATTCTAAAATGTCTTCTAGACATTTTCTTGTGTTTCTATGGATTCCATGGAATACAATGGCTATAGGGATATTCATGTTTCTTTGATTTTGAAACATCATATGATTATGTGTTTTTACACTTTGCCCTAATTTGCACACGCTTTGCATTTGATGCACACACACACACTCTTTGACATGATTGAGTGCTTATTGTCATGATTCTATCATGTATTGATGAATTAAGTCTTTACATGTCAATTTTGGGTGAATTACAATTTAAATTTCTGTTTTTAAGGTTGTAATTCAATGTCCATTGTGTTGGTACTAACTGGTTACTAATCGAGTTTGTTATCATATTTTGTGCTCTGTTTTGTGGTACTTGCTGCTCTATTTTTACAGATGACTCCAAAGAAGAAAACCACTACACACGTTGACAAGAGGAAGAAAATGGACAATACTTAATTCTGCTCTACCCAACACTTTGAGATATACAATCAGTTCTTTAAGAAAGCTCCAATCATCCAAGAGCGATTTGTGGACCTTGTTGATTTGAAGGACTATTTTATCCCAGGCTGGTTTCAAGATAAGGGTGGAAAAGCTCTTTAGTGATCTCCCCGGGGTGTGTGAACCATTGATTTGGGAATTCTATGCCAATGTCATTCTACAAGAGGATGAAATAGATTGTTGGCTTAGAGGGCATGAGTTCACCATTGATGTGGAGGACATTGATAAGGTTCTTGGCTTTAAGGACCTAGAACATGATTTCACTCACTTCAAGAATAGAATGCTCTCCATAGAGACGATTCAATCCCATATCAATGGTGTTAGAGAAGGAAGATGTCTTACATACATCATGATGTTCAATCTGTACTCGATGAAGAAGATGATCACCATCAACAATGCTAGAGCCATTTTTCTCATGGAGTTTTGGGAAAATACCTACATTGACATCAATGCTCATGCATTCTCCATCATTACCGATGAAACAAGGACAACTTCAAGGGACAACTTCAAGGGCAAAGCTTATTCTCCCTAGTCTACTCATGCGGCTCTTTCATGCAAAACGTGTGGAAATTCCCCAATACATCAGCCTCATGCTTACTCCTCCGGCTATCAATGCTCTAACAATCGCAAGGATCAAGGTTCGTCTTCCGGGCGATGAAGAGGAGGGTGACCAAGCACAAGGAGAGCCTATGGACACAGAGACTGAAGCAGAAGGACAACCCTCAACTTCACGAAGTTGTGGTAAAAGGAGCTGTAAGGTTGAATTTAATCAACTATTTTATTAGCTTTATTCCATGCCAAATTTGCTTATTTTTCAGCATTTAGTAACCCTATATTTAGGTGTGTTTGTTGTACGGGTAGTGAGTGAGATAGAGTGTTGATTGCTCAAGAGTGTGCAAGAAAACAGAGACTCGCGGCTTGTTCTCGCTGGTGGCTTGCGGCTTCAAGCCGCCAGACGCAGCACATGTGCCAAGCGTGCCAGAAGGTGAACAGTCATGCTAGCTGAAGCACTACAGGACAAAACAAGACAACTGGCCATATGGTTATCTCGCGACTGGATCTTGCGACTCAGTCAAGTCGCGAGGTTAAGCCGCGAGCCACCCTTGTTTTGTAAAACTTGACGTTTTACATTTCTCTCTCACTCCAGTATAAATACCCCTTATACCCACAAATGAAAGAGAGCTTCCAGAGAGAATTTTGAGAGAGAAACCCTAAAGAAAAACAAAATTGATTCACCTACAATCTATACATTAGAGTCTCTTCAAATTCCTCAACTCTCTTCCTCTCCATTGTCAAATCCTTGAGAGGCATTTTACCAAAACCTTGTTCTCACCATATTCATCACCATGAGAGGGCTGTTTGGTTTTCTGGGAAGCAGTTAGGAAGGAATCAATCTACATTGGTTGATGCTATGGTCTAGTAGCGGAATCCGGGAAGCTAGAAAAGAAAAAGGTTCGGCGCAACCTCGTTGAAACAAGAAGCTTGAGGGGCTTAGGTGCACTGGGTAGATTAGGCTTGGAGGGTCTATTGCTGTCCATGAATCCCAACTATATTTTCTAGTGGATTGTTTACCGCTTGGAGGGCGGCGGAGAAATTTTAAGCCGAGAGCTTCGGTTTCCTCTTCGATAACACATCGCGTGTTGTCTTTGTGTTTGCATCTTCCTTCCCTTTTATCTTTGCCTTTTTATTATCTGCTGTGGGTTATGATTCTAATTTGGCTTAGATAGTTTATCCAATTCTATATTATAGCTTATGTTCATTTTCCGCACACTAGTTGTTTGACATAAAACTTGAATTGGTTGATTTGTAAATTGGGGGTCTAAACGTTCAAGGGTGTTTATACACATATTTCAACTTTCAATTGGTATCAGAGCAGGTACACTTCTAGTGGTTTCATTACCATTGTGTGATCCTTGACTCCCTTTTGAGATGGATCGGTCTCAATCCCTAAATGCACCTCCATATTTTGATGGTAGTAATTATGCTTTTTGGAAGGTTCACATGAGAGCTTTTCTGTGTTCTATTGATGAATCTATTTGGGATGTTGTTGAGATAGGTTGGACCAGGCCTGAGGAAGCTAAATCTACATGGGATAAGGCAGCACTTGCTGCATCTAATGTTAACAGTAAAGCACTCAATGCTATTTTCTGTGGTGTGTCTCCAGATGAATTTCACAGGATCTCTTACATTACTGTTGCTAAAGAAGCATGGGAGATATTGGAGACCACTTACGAAGGCACGAAGATGGTAAAAGACACCAAGCTGTAGATGCTAACCACTCGGTTTGAGGAATTAAAAATGAGTAAGGATGAGTCCTTTGACTCTTTCTATAGCAAGCTGAATGAGGTGATTGTCAGCAAGTTCAATTTGGGAGAGAAAACGGAGGACTCTAAAATTGTAAGGAAGATCCTTCGATCATTGCCAGAAAGTTTTCGTGCTAAAGTGACAGCGATTGAAGAGAGCAAGGACCTTGATGACATCAAAGTTCAGGAGCTGGTTGGTTCTCTTCAGACCTATGAGATGTCGCTGCCCAATCAACGGAAGAGTAAATCTCTTGCTCTTAAGACCATTAATGAGAAGGTGGAAGATCATGACTCATCGGGAGAAGATGTGGTTGACAAAGATGTTGCTTACCTTGTAAAAAATTTCAGAAAATTCTTGAAATTCAAAAATAATGGCAAATTTGGTGATAAAGGAAAATTCTAAAGTTCAGGAAGGGAGAAAAGGGAATTCAAAAAGAAAGATGGAAAAGAATCCCAACCTACACAAGGTGTCACTTGTTTCGAATGTAACGGACATGGACACTTTAAGAAAGAATGTTCGAATTATTTGAAATCGAAAGGCAAAGTGTATGCCACGACATTGAGTGACTCGGATTCATCCGACTCAGAATCTGAAGAAAGCTGTGATGGAGAGGGGAGCTGCTCAGCTTTTATGACTATTGCTCATGTTGAGTCTTCAGACGAATTGAATCTGCTTGTACGAGACCTTGGAGAACATAGTGATGAAGAATCACTGGGAATTGTTGAAGAATCAGATGCTGAAGAAGATGAAAGTACAGCCAATCTTCAAGAGAATTATAACTCACTCCTGGAGAAGTCGGGTGAGTACACAAGGGTGGCCAAGGCAGCTGTGAGAAAAATGAAGAAGGCAGAGGAGGATTATAAAAGTCTCCTAATCCGATATAGGGAGGCCAAATGTGAGATAGAAACACTGAATGGTGAGCTGTCAGAAGCTTACACAAAAGTGAGATTTCTTGAGCAAGAGGTTGTGCAAGCAAATGCTAAAATTGAGAGGGTCACCACCAAGAAGCTAGATGATGTTATTTCATCTCAAAAGAGCTTTTCAGACAAATCCGGTTGGGATATACCGGAGGAAGTAGCTCATCTGGAAATGTCACTAAAGAAGTGAAGTTTATAAAGGCCAAAGAATCAACTGATGTTGGTCCTACTGCTGAGAAGCCCAAGATAGAGGAGAAGAGAAATGTGGGGAACGAACGGTTGTTGAATTCCCATAATCAATCTGTGGGCAGGTCTGAATCTCGTGCCAAGTCTCGTCCACGACCACAAAGAGGTCCTAGATCAACTTATGTGTGTCATCATTGCGGACTTCAAGGGCATACTCGACCAAATTGCCAAAAGCTGAGAGCAAAGAATAGTGCAACTCCTCAAAGGTCAGGAGGACCTAGAAATGATAGAAGAAATTGGGCAGGTGAACAATCTAGAGATCAAAATGGTGATCCCGGAATGATGAACGTGATGAAGATGATTGGTGCATTCACCAACTGCTTGGAAAGCTTCTCACGAAGGTTTGAAAGCCCTAACTCCCGTACCCAATCCTATAAGGAAATCACCCCAAACGCAAGTGACGTGTGGGTGAAAAAGGGTACTCATGCATAAGCATTACAACATGTCCATGCATTAATACTTCCTATGCTTTGCGACGATGTTTGTTTGTTTGCTTGTTGTTTTTGCTGATGGTTGTTTGCTTGTCTACTTGTGCATACTTTTGATTTTTTTTTTTTTTTTTTATCAATCTTTTTCTTCTAGTGTCAAAAATCCAAAAATCACATAAAAATTAGAAAATCAAAAAGTTTGATTGACATTGTTGAATTTTTGTCTCAAAACTTGTTTTGCCTTGTACCTTTGTGCTAATGGCTTTGTGCATTTTCGAGCATTGCTTGTTTCTTTGCACTCATATCACTGTGGGAGAAATCTTGAAATCTATGTGATTGTTGTAAATAGATCTTCAAACTTGTCATGAATGATTAGTGAATGGTTATGATGATCTTGAGACATGCATAGATTTGTGTCTATATATCTTCCCACTCTTTATTTTTGTTTTTGCTAAAAAGAGCTCACCAAATGTAAATCTCCAAATGGAAAGAGATATTGAGCTGCAAAAGCCTGTCGCACATTCTAGTATTCGACTAGGAAAAAGGGTAAGCGACATAAAATTAAAGTGCATGTTTATTCAAAAAGCCAAAGGCTAGTTCATTAAAGTGAAATATCAAATATCACTATCACAATGAGAGGTGATTGTCTCAAAAAGGATCAAAAAGATGATATGTTATGATTGAAAGTGGAGACAAATGTAAAGCTCCAAGATATGTTATCAAGTTTTGTGGGAGGTCATATATACATATTTCTATAATTGAGATGGATCACATGATCTAGTGCTAATTGTGTATGCTTTGGTTGAATTGATCATTGAAACTTCACATTAGACTAAGGACTATCTCATTGTTGAATATCCACACACATCACACAAGTTTATGTTAAATAAATGTCATATTCATTTGTGTGATTGTACTTGTTGAAATGTGTTTTCACATACTCAATCTTTGTTAATTCAAACACAAAAAGATTTTTGAGTGTTTTAAGTGTTTTTGGAAAGTATTTTGTTCTCAAAATTTCAAAAATTTCAAAAATCCATTTTTGCCCTGTTTTGGCGACTCAGTCGCGGGTAAGTTAAGTCGCGAGACTCAGTCGCGTGTTCGCGGATTAGTTTTGGCGACTTGTTTGCGAGTGGAAGGTCCAGCCGCGAGGGTTACTCAGAGATTTTCGTGGCTCAGCTCGCGACTCCCTCGCGGGTAGACCTTCCAATTGCGAAAAACACTTAGAAAATTTTTCAAAATTTTATCTTTGTGCGTTTTGGTGGCTTGACCTGGCGACTTGTTGGCGACTCACTTAAGTCGCGAAAAACGCGTGTTTGGCAGAAATAGGGGCAGTTTTTAAATCTTTTTCAGTTTTCCCTCGAACTTTTGTGACTATTCATCTTCTTTCTCAACTGTCTCCTTCCCAAACACTTCGTGCACCCATTTTTCAAACTCCATTGGTGTTTCATTTCTTCTCAAAATCATCAAGAAAAGGTATGGGTCTTATTTTCCTCATCTCATTTTCCCTGCTTCATGAATGTTTTTCTTGCCATTTGGATAGATACTGTGTTCGTAACATTCCTCTCTTTGTTTGATGGGTATGGCTTGTTGTGTTTGTTGTTGATTTCATCCGTTTTCATGTTGATTGGTCACAATGTGCTTTTTCTTTGTTCTGATATTTGCTGTTATTGATTCTCAAACTCTTTTGTTAAATGAGTTTGGTATTTTTGTGACTTGCTCCTTTCACTTGTTTGTGTGTTGAAGTTGGCTTGCGGTTTTGGATTACTATGTTTTTATGATAACATAACGTGTGTGATGGCATCTTGAAAGTATTCCTTTAAAACAACTTCGTTTTCTGAATGTTGTGTCTCACTGCCATGTGCTCTATTTGGGTGCTTTGATCCTTCATTTTGAAATTTTATCTATGTTCCTATCTTATGTGGTCTTTTTTATGCTATCCGTTCTTAATGTTCGAATGATGTCTTTGTATGCATATCATGGTCATGGTAGACTGTCCCATTGACAGTTATTTTTGAATTTGTGTCTCTTTATGCTCTATTGCACTTTTACCATTTTGCTGCACCTGTTGTATTGTGCACTTTAGTATTGATGGAGGTTTGTTTGGGTCTGATTTCACTCTTATTTGCATCGAATCATGTTGATATTTATCTTGTGTGGTGCTGTTTTTGGTTCTTTGCTGTGGGCCTATTCTCTTGCAGATGTCTCGTCGATCCTCTAAGGGTAAAGACATTGTTGCTAACAATCCAGCAACCCTAGTTGCTACAAGGACTCGACTCTCATCACAGTTATCTCAAGACTCCAATGAGGACAGGTTTAGAACCCCGCTTACCTCACACATCTACTCAAACATCTTCGACAAGTCAACTCCTATAGTGGAACGGGTGGTGGAGTTTAACACCTTAGGGACCACTTTTGTCCCTCAAATCTTTGAGCCACGAGATTGGGCAAACTTGTTTGGGAACTTTGTCGATCCAATGGATGAACTGGTTAAAGAATGCTTCTCCAATGCAAGTGATCTTGGAGTTGAACTTATTTTTTGAGTCAGAGGAAAGGAATTTGGCGTTTCCCTAAACTCCATCGCAGATGTTCTCAGCATCACTAGACCTCAGAATGTGGATCTAACTCCGTACGATGATCGAACTCCAGAGATTCAAGACATTCTACAAATCCTAGGATCTGATCATGAAGTATCCAATACAGGCACATCCATCAGCACCGCAAAGTTTGCACCAGAACTGACCACACTGAAATTGATCATGTTCACTAATCTCTACCCACTGTCTAACACTACATTCATAAATCTTGGGAGAGCTCAATTCCTTTGTGATCTTATTACAGGAGCCCCTATTGATATCTATGCTCACATCTTTTACACCATGAGGAAGACCACGGTTCGAACTGCAGCTCGAGGAATTATTCCATTTTCCAGTCTCATCATGAAGCTCATTCTTCGTGAAGGCATTGTTCCTCCGACAGATGGAAAAATGTTGACCCGTCAGCATCCTATTTCTATGTACACTCTTCAAGCTAGCAGAAGTCACTCCTTTAAAACACCAAAGAGTGCACACATCTCTCTGGTTACTCCATCTACCCCTGAGTCAGAGACACCTACACGTACCACACCTACTTCACATGCTATTCTTGAAGTTCCACAAGCTAGCATTCCGCAAGCACAGACTGATCCTCAAACTGATAGAGTGGGCAGCTTACTTGAAAATATTCAGAAACGCATTGATGAGGTAGTGACACTTCTCTACTCCACAAACAACCATGTTCAAATGCGTCTCGAGACTATAGAAAATCAGCTAGACGCTATTCAACAAAAGTTAGACGATAGCCTTTAGCTATTCGTGCCAAAAAGAGGGAGAGCATTTAGTAAAGGGGAGAAAGCTCAAAGGGAAGTGTGCATAGTGATAGGGGGAGTACACATATACTTTTGTTTTAAGTCTTATCCTTTAAACTTATAGGTTTATGTTTTTGGATATTTAGTTTTTTTGTTTTTTTTTGTTTGATACACTGTGGTTTTGGTGTATATCTGTTTCTAACTCATAATTTGAACTTGGTTTACTCTTTTATATATATTGTTGATGTTATTCAAGTTATATTGTGATTTGTACTCATGTTGCTTATGTAAGCTTTTAGGGTTATGTTTTTATGCATATTTTGTAGGCTTTATGGTTTGTACCTTACTTAATGCAGCCTTTTATATTTTTTTTAAATTAGTACTTCTATCTAAATGTCTTGCATTTTGTTTCAAGTACTGTCACTCTTGTGCCCTTGTAGGATTGTTCCTAGATGCATATACTTAGCGTATTATGCATTGGTTGAGTGTTGAGCATACAAGTATCTTGCTTTGTTCTTGTTAACTTGTATGTTCAAGTGTTCATTCCAGGTGTGAATGAGCACTATGATCACTACCTTGTGGTGATTACTTGGTTGATCAAGCCATGATTTGAATCTTCACTTCATCTTTGCTTGATCACCTTAAGCTTGTTTCATATGCATTTCATGCTTTCTGCATACAATGATCATGGTGTATTGTTGTGTTTCAGGAGTTTCATGTTCTTATGATTCAAGTGCTTCACAGCTTCTAGAGTTAGGTGTGAGTGAGTTTTGTTCAACTGTTCCTAACTCACATGTTAAGTCTAGAGTCTGTTTTAAGGTTCTGTCACAGAATAGCCAAAGGGGGAGATTGTAAGGTTGAATTTAATCAACCATTTTATTGGCTTTATTCCGTGCCAAATTTGCTTGTATTTCAGCATTTAGTAACCCTATATTTAGGTGGGTTTGTTGTAAGGGTAGTAAGTGAGATAGAGTGTTAATTGCTCAAGAGTGTGCAAGTACAGGACAAAATAGGATAACTGGCCATACGGTTATCTCGCGACTAGATCTCGTGACTGAGTCAAGTCGTGAGGTCAAGCCGCGAGCCACCTCTATTTTGTAAAACCTGACGTTTCACATTCCTCTTTCACTCCAGTATAAATACCCCTTATACCCACAAATGAAAGAGAGCTTCCAGAGAGAATTTTGAGAGAGAAACCCTAAAGAAAAACAAGATTGATTCACCTACAATCTGTACATTAGAGTCTCTTTAAATTCCTCAACTCTCTTCCTCTCCATTGTCAAATCCTTGAGAGGCATTTTACCAAAACCTTGTTCTCACCCTATTCATCACTGTGAGAGGGTTATTTGGTTTTCTGGTAAGCAATTAGGAAGGAACCAATCTACATTGGTTGATGCTACGGTCTAGTAGCAGAATTCAGGAAGCTAGAAAAGAAAAAGGTTCGGCGCAACCTCGTTGGAGCAAGAAGCTTGGAGGGCTTAGGTGCACTGGGTAGATTAAGCTTGGAAGGCTTAGGTGCACTGGGTAGATTAGGCTTGGAGGGTCTATTGCTGTCCATGTATCCCAACTACATTTTCTAGTGTATTGTTTACCGCTTGGAGGGCGGCGGAGAGGTTTTACGCCGAGGGCTTCGGTTTCCTCTTCGATAACACATCGCGTGTTGTCTTTGTGTTTGCATCTTCCTTCCCTTTTATCTTTTCCTGTTTATTATTTGCTGTGGGTTGTGATTTTAATTTGGTTTAGATAGTTTATCCAATTCTATATTATAGCTTATGTTCATTTTCCACACACTAGTTGTTTAACATAAAGCTTGAATTGGTTGATTTGTAAATTGGGGGTCTAAACGTTCAAGGGTGTTTATACACATATTTGAACTTTCAGGAGCAGAGCCTCATCATCTTCAGAAATACCTCTAGATGCATTTCAAATCATTCTTGAGAGGATTGATGACCTGCGAGGCGTAGTACTCTAACAAGCTGACTGCTATTCAAGACCAGATCAATTTGCTTTTAGCCAAGTTTGATAGCTTCACTGACGAGCCTTAGTCCTTTGGCCATTCCGATCAAAAAGGGGGAGTAGATGGAGTAGCTCTTGAGGGGGAGCCCTACCTTGAGGGGGAGAAATGTTTATAAATTTTTATAGTTTTTATGGTTTCTGTTTGGATTTAGTTCTATTATGGGTTTTCATAGCACTTATCTTAGAATCTTGGTTTGGTTTTTAAGTACTCTATAACTTTAGTACTTGGTTTTAAAATATTTGGACATGGTTTGTTATGAATGCTTGAATGTTTTAGCTATTTAAACTATGCTTTATTTTGTACCTTTTCTTTGTAGCTTATTAGTACTTTTAGTTAATGTTATGCATTTTCTTTAGTACTCCACACTTATGCCCTTGTTGGATCTTGTATCCTTGATGCAAATACCTTTATGTTTTTGTATTAGTTGTGTGTTGGACATGCAAATGACATTTTGCATTGAGCTTATTTGCTTGTATGTTCGGATGTTTAAGCCTTGATCGCATTGTGCTTGTTCCATATGTATTTCAAGATTTATGCTTACAATGATCATCTTGTGTTATTGTTTTTCAGGAAAACTTGTTTGTTTGGTTTAAGAGTTTCTCAGTTTCTAGAGTTAGGTGTGAGTGAGTTTTGGTGACTATTTCCAACTCACATTTTAAGTCTAGAGTCTGTTTTAGGGTTTTGTCATGAAATAGCCAAAGGGGGAGATCGTAAGGTTGAATTTATTCAATCATGTGTTGGCTTTATTTCGTGCCAAATTTGCTTATATTTTAGCAATTAGATACTCTATATTTAGGTGGAAATCATGTAAGGGTTGTGTGTGAGAGAGTGTGAAGAAAACTCAAGATGTGTGTAAATCAAAAGAGTTTCGCGACTGGATCTCACGACTGACTCACGACTAGCAAGTCGCCAAAGTGGCACACGTGTGAAGCATGCAAGGAATTGAAGGATCATAATAGCTAGAGCACTATAGGAAAAAAATATACAGTCTGGCCAGGCAATTAGCTCGCAACTCGTTCCAGTCGCGAGGCTGAGTCGCTAGAATGCCCTGTTTGGATGAAAACTGACTTTTCACGTTACTCACATACACTACTATAAATACCCTTATATCCAAGAAATGTAGAGAGCTTCTAGAAATAATTTTAAGAGAGAAACCTTAAAGAAAAACAAGATTGACTCATCCATAATCTTCATTATTTAATTCTCTAAATTTCTCTACTCTCACCCTCTCCATTAACATATCCTTGAGAGGTACATTTTTGCCAAATCCTTTTCTCACTATACCCATATCAGTGAAGAGGTATTTTGTACTTGGGAAGCAGTTCAGAGATGACCAATTTACTTTGTTGATGCAATGGGCTTACTGCAGGATCTATAAAGCTAAAGAAGACAAGGTTAGGTGTAACCCTGTTGGACCAAGAAGTTTGGAAGGCTTAGATGCGTTGGGTAGATTAGGCTTGGAGGGTCTTCTGCTATTCATGTATCCCAACTGTATTCTTTAGTGGATCATTTGACCACTTAGAGGACAGCAGAGAGATTTTTCGTCGAGTTCTTCGGTTTCCTCTTCGATAACACATGTCGGTGTTATCTTTGTGTTTGCATCTCTCTTCCCTTACTCTTTACCTTTTAATTGCTGTTGTGTTTGTGATTAATTATGGTTTAGAGTTTTTTACCTATTTGGTTATAGCTTATATACATCCTTCCGCACATATATTGTTTGTGTATAAGCTTGTGTTGGTATTATTAAAATTAAGGGACTAAACATTCATTAGTTTTACACACTAATTGAACTTTCAGATGAGTCACGTGATATCTTAGTGAAAGAGCAAATGGCCCTAGTTCTTTGTTATATGAACAAAAAAGGAATTATTATAGAACGGTTCCTTGGTATTGTACATGTAGCAAGTACCACTGCTTTGTCACTCAAATATGTTGTTGAATGTTTACTTTGTGAACATAATTTGAGTTTATCAAAACTACGTAGGCAAAGTTATGACGGGGCTAGTAATATGCAAGGTGATATCAATGGTCTCAAAACTTTAATTTTGAAAGAGAATAAGTCATCATATTATGTCCATTGTTTTGCTCATAAACTTTAATCAACTCTTATTGTCGTTGCTAAAAATCACATTAACATTGCTGAATTTTTTTATGTGGGTAATAATTTAGTAACTGTTGTTGGAGGCTCTTGTAAGAGACGAGATGCTCTTCGAGATGCACAATTTGCCAAAATTAAAAAAGAATTAGAAAAAGGTGTACGTAAAAGTGGGCAAGGTTTGAATCAAGAGACAAATCTTAAATGTCCTGGTGATACATGTTAGAGATTATATTATGGGACTATTCTCAACTTGATTTTGATGTTCTCTGCTGTTGTTGATGTACTTGAGATTATTGAGAAAAAGATAACCTCTCTGACCAAAAAGTTGAAGCTCAATATATTATGAGGTCAATTCTATCTTTTGAATTTGTCTTTGCTCTATACTTGATGAAAAACATTTTAGGGATCACAAATAAGTTGTCAATAGCATTGCAAAAAAAATAAATAAAAAACAAATAAAAATAAAAATAAAAATTCAGGATATAGTAAATGCTATGAATCTTGTTAAAGTGTCTAAGCAATGATTACAAATGATGAGAGATGATGAATGAGAATCTTTATTGACTGAAATGTCTTCATTTTGTACCAGACATGATATTCCTATCTTGAACATGGATGAAATATTTGTAGTTAGTGGGAGGCCACGACGCAACACCCAACAAAATTCAAATTTACATCATTATCATGTTGAGCTATTCTACACTGTCATAGATTTGCAACTTCAAGAACTTAACAACCGTTTTTCAGAGGCGAATACCAATTTGCTATTTGGTATGGCTTGTTTGAATCCAAGTAATTCATTTGTGGCTTTTGATAAGGAAAATTTGATACGTCTAGCAAAGTTCTATCCATCTGATTTTTCTGGGAGAGATATCTTGATACTTGGCTTTCAACTTCAGAATTATATTTTTTATATGCGCAACAATGACTTGTTTTTAGAGTTTCAAGGAGTTGGTGAACTTGCTTAAAAGTTAGTGAAAACAGGAAAGCATGACACTTATCCCTTAGTCTATTTGCTTGTGAAGTTAATTTTGACCCGTCTTGTTGCTACTACAACAGTCGAATGAACTGCACAATCGAATGGGAGATCAGTAGATAAATGATTGCTTGGTTGTGTACATTGAAAGAGATGTAAGTTGTAGCATTAATAATGAGACTATCATGCAATGATTTCAAAATATGAAAATTTGTAGAAGGAAATTGTAAACTTTATGTATTTGCGTGTTTTTTTTTATTATTATTGTTGTCAATATATGAATTTCTCTTTTTATTAGATTGCGTAATTTATACTTCTTAAGAAACATCCTGAAAAAAATTCCTAGAGCCGTCACAGATCAAGGACTAGTAATAGTACCCACTATTGAGTATTTGACTATGCCATTAACCCAACGCAAACATCATCATCATCATCATCATCATTCCCCTTATAAAACTCCAACTCAACACTATCATCATCTCTACTCTTATCCATTTCCATTCCTTCATTCCTCCCAATATTATTCCCCATAACCTTTTCTGTTTTCCTCCCCACAGTTTTCACATTCATCCACCTCCCTGCTTTAGTCTTCACGTTCCTCCCAATTCCTACATTCCCTTTAACGCAGTTGTTTTTCCCATCCTTTTTCTCATCAGGAATCCACACAAAATCACCCACATTTCCACCCAAATTCACATGATTGCCACTCACCCCAACTTTCTCTCTCTCTCTTTCTCAAACCCAAGAGGAAAATAGCTCCAGCAAACAGAGTACTCTGTCTCTGTCTCCCCATTCTTCTCCGTCTTCCGCGGCGAGTTCGCCGCTACCCCATGAAACCTTCTTCGACAATGTTGGCACCTCAAGCAACAATCCTTGTACACCTTCTCGTACTCGTACATGTAGTAACAGTACGGGCACAATGTCCAGAATGCCGCCTCGGCGGTCTTATCGATTTCGGCCTCGTACTAGGCTCTCTTGTCCGAGTTGGACAGCGCCGTCCAAGCTTCATATACGAGGTTGAGGGCTTCGTCGGAGAAAGCGAACTTGTTGACGTTTGGATTCAGGAGCCCTGCGAGTTTCACGAACTGGGCTCGAACGACCCGGCAGTCCTGGACTCGGAACGTCGGATTTGGAGGATGGAGTAGCAATCGAGGTGTCGGTTGCGGAAGGGGTTCTCGGCGGTGACGAGGACGTCGGCAATGGCGAGTACTTTGTTGGCGGTGGAGGATTGATTCGGGTCAGATTCTCAGGCTTGGATGACGCAGTGTCGGCACTTGGGTAGGTTTCGGAGTGACAGATATTTGGTGGATAGTCTGAGAAGGTTATCGGAGTCGAGTTTCGCACGAGCTCAACTCCACGCTATTGGGAGTAAGGGTTTTTCATTTGTGGTTGGTGGGGCCTAACGGTCGATGAATTTGACGAGGACGAGGGAACAGGGCCACACGGAAGTGCCCAGGTGCATCGACCTATTGTCTTGTTGGAGAGAAATAAGGGAGTTGCGCACTGGGAGCTTAATAACTGGGGAGTCTGTGAACTTCATTTTCTGTGTATTTCCCTGTTCGAGAGCTTTTGCTGAGTTCGACTGGAGATTCTGGCATTTTACCCTTGATTTTTTTTAAAAATTGGCAATATGCCCCTGTTTTAAAACTATATAGGGGCGTGCCCCTGTTTCGATACTCGATTACCCTAAAATCGAGTTCAATTAAATACTCGATTCATAGAAAATCGAGTTATGCTCAATCAAACTTAAAAAAAAAAAAAAAAAAATTGCATGGAACTCGAGTTTCAGGAAATCGAGTTCAATGAAAAATTTTTACAAGTATGATCACCCCATATTCAGGGAGCCCTATAGTGGCGTTTTTAATCTCTATAGTGACGTTTTAAATCCCTATAGCGGCGTTTTCCTGCAAAGATTTTTATAAGTGCCATCACCTCTGTTCAGAGAGCCCTATAGTGACGTTTTTAGGCCCTATAGTGACGTTATAAAGCCCTATAGCAGCGTTTTTCAGCAAATTTTTTTTATAACTCCCCATACATGGTTCAAGGAGCCCTTTAGTGACGTTTTAAAGCCCTATAGCGGCGTTTTGGAACTCGACTTCCATAAAATCGAGTTCCATGCATTTTTTTTTTTTTTTAAGTTTGATCGGGCATAACTCGATTTTCTACAAATCGAGTATTTCATTGAAACTCGATTTTAAGGTAATCGAGTATCGAAACAGGGGCATATCCCTATATAGTTTCGAAATAGGGACATATTGCTAAATTTTTTAAAAATTAAGGCCAAAAGGCTAGAATCTCTGAGTTCAACCAAAATAAAGGTTCGAAGGGGTTCGCACAGTTCGGACTATGTGAGTGTGTTTTTTGGGTCTTAGGGTTTTATGGTGGGGGTATAGATAGGCCCAATTCTGATGTGGGTTTTCAAAGAGATTATAGGATGGGCTCAAGAATTGGGTTGTAGCATTGTAGGTTAGGTGAGTATGTTTTTTGGGTCTTGGGGCATTATGGTGGAGTATAGTTAGGCCCAATTCCGGTGTTGGTTTTCAAAGAGATTATAAAGTTGGGCTTGGGAATTGGGTTGTAGGTTAGAATGAGGTTTCAAATTTTCTATATTAGATCACTGTGGCATCAAGTGTGCTAAATGCTAAATTTTTAGTATTTAGCACATCAAATACAAAAAACTCGGCTGCATCAAATGTTTCAAATCTCAAAAAATTTGGCATGGAACTACAATGTTGTTCTAAAAATGAGATGGTACAAACAAATGTGCTAAAAATTTTATTTAATTTTTACTCAACTCTCTCCTCTCCACTAACTCTCTCTCTTCTCTCTAGGGGTAGGTCTTTAGTGGTGGTGAATGGTCGATCTTTGTGGGCTATTGGCAATAGTTTTTGGGTTGTCAACAAGTGGTTCGATCTATTGGGTTTTGGTTGGTTTCAAGGTTCAGTTGTTGTGCTAGTGTTTGGGGCGTGTGGGTTGTGAGGAAGGGGTGGCAGTGCTAGCGGTTGTGGTTTCGATGGGTTTTGGGTGGATTGCAATGTTGGCAATGCTTTGGTTGAGACAATTTTGGGTTGGGTTGCTTTGGTTTTAGGTGGGTTCCAAACTTCCAATGAGTTTTCGGTGGTACTTTGGTGGTTGGCCTGCTATCGCTTTTGGGTGGTGTTGATTTTTTTATTTTTTTTAATAAAAGGTAGGAGGTTTCTAAAGTTATTTTAATGGGTGATGTGTTAAAGGAAGAAATGTGTTGTAGAGTACATTGTAAAGTAGTATGTTAAAATAGATCAAGTAACTTTTTAGCGTGTCAAAATAGCATTTTTTTTTTAGCACATCTGATGCTTTTTTTTGGGTAAATTACAAATTTGGTTCTTATCTTTTACACCATATTTCAATTTAGTCCCTAACTTTTCGATTGTGTCAATTTGGTCCCTAACATTTTTAGTGTCATGTCAATTTGGTCATTGCCGTTTTCCCTTGGATGGAAAAAGCTGATGTGTCAAACGATGATATTTAAATATTAACATTTATGCCAACTAGGATGCCATATATACTGCCAGATTAATTAAAAATATAAGGAAAAAGAAAAACTCAAAAAATAAAGAAATTTAAGGTGTTTTGTTCCCATCCAAGTTCTAGGTTTTGATGGGTATAGGGAGAGTAAGGGTGAGTTTGGTTCGGTTTTTTGTAAAAGTGCATAATGAAAAAGTTGAGTTTTTAAAAAGTGCATAATTAAAAAGTGCATTTTCAAAAAGCTGAGTGTTTGGTAAAAGCTGTTAAAAAGTGTTTTTAAAAAAAACTGAGTATTTGGCTAGCACTTATAAAAGTGACAATTTGAGGGATAAATTACCAAAAAGGACAATGTATATATAAGGGAGTTTATTTCATATATATTTTTTTTTTTTGTTGGATGTGAGTTTGGTTCATATTTAAAAATCAACTACTTCATCATACTTAAATCAATTTTTCTCTTTCTAAAAAATTATTTTTTTCTCACCAATATTAGCTAATAATAACCTACCACTTAAGATTTATTGTGAAAGTATTGTGAAAATATTGTGATAAAAATTGATACTAATTTTAATTTTAACATACTATTAAAATTATTTTTTTCTCTTTCTAAAAAAATTATTTTTTTCTCACCAATATTAGCTAATAATAACCTACCACTTAAGATTTATTGTGAAAGTTTTTTCCCTCTTTTTTTCTCCTCCACACACGTACCCGTTCTCTTTTCTTTTTTATCCTTCTTTCCTCCTTTTTTTCCTTGCCATTCCTCCAAACTCCAGAACATTCAGAGCTCTCCTTCTTCGTCTCTCTCTTTTTCTTTTTCTTTTTTCTTTTTTTGTTTTTCTTAGCATTTCGTCCGTTGGTTCTTGGCGAAATCCATAGCGTCCCACTCAAGTTCTGGCGATGTAGAATCCATCGGAGTGCACAACGAAGATGAGGCGGTGGAGTTCTGAGATGGCGAGTGGCTGAGAGGGAAGGGCTTGGAGATTGAAAATGGGGTCGGAGTCAGAGTCGGAGTCGGAGGGTTTGATTGGGAGGGGTTCGCCAATTTGATCGAACCTAAAGCTCGGTGTTGTTGACGCATTCGGCTTCGATTTTGTCCTGTAATTCTATCATTTTGCTATATTCTGATGTTTTTTTTTTTTTTTTTTTTTTTTTTTTTTTTTTTTTTTTTTGCATTTTGAGGAATCCTAATTTGCAAGGGATTGATTTTTTTTTCCTTAGCTGATTTGGGAATTTGTTATAGATTTTTTTTTTTTTTTTTTTTTTGGAGAGTAGAGAGATGAGATGAGAGGCATGAGAGTGGAACTTCAAGCGTGAACTGATGAGGACTTTTTATCAGGGTAATTTGGTAATTGAGTAACCAGCCCAACAGATACCTTAAACGCGCATGTGCTTTTTGGTTTATGGACCTCCAGCGGTCCATAAGATTTGCGCGTTCCCAGTGTGTTTTTTTCCTTGTCTCAAAATGCAACTTTTTGGAAAAAGTTGTGTTTTGGGCTTAGCCAAACGCACAAAACTCTCCAACTTTTTAATAAACGTGCGTTTCAGCTCCTAAAAGCTAAAACAAACAGGCACTAAATGCTTCCTAGCAACGCTGATTTGAGTGAGTATAGGCCAAGTTTATCAGCAATCTCAGAAGCACTGGCACTGGGTAGTTCAAACTGCAAAATAACAAACACATCCGATTCACCATTACTTGCTGTCCAACTCCTTAGAAAAAAATGAGCTCATAAGAAAACTTTTCTTCTTCAACTCTTCCTCATGGTGTTGAGAGATGGATGGTAACAATATTCTTCCTCAGAACAGCGGTGGCGTTGAATCTTCAAAATTGCTGGCAATGGGTCAGAGATCTGATTTTGTTGGTGGAAGATTGGAAACCTTTCCTTTCTCTCTCTTCTTTGGTTGTCGTCGTTTGGTTGGTTACATTGAAATTTAGATCTAAAATTTCAGTGGCTATTTCAAAAAAAAAAAAAAAAAAGTGGTTGAGTTTATGGGTCCAAAACCCAGATTAAATTTATTTACTTTTAGTTTTTTGTTGATATTTAGTTGTAAAAAAATCTTGGAAATGGCCATGGAAAATCCCTGTGATCTCATTAGTGTAGATGTGGTACACCATACTAACCATCTATCTTTCCTTAAAATAGGATAATGGCTTTATTTCGCCCAACCAAACAACATAATCTGTGAGAAATTAAGTAGCAAACAAGATCGACTTCCAACAAGTAAGCAAAGTAACTTTCCTATTTGCAACTTTAGGGATTTTAGGGATGGAGATGAGGAAAAAGAGATGGAGTACTGATTTTAGAAATTTTAGAACCTATTAGTTTCCCCAAAATTATCTCACATGTACTTATTTTAATTTAGTTTCTATTCCTTAAATTGATGTGGCGGTACAATTAGCAGATGATATGGTATGAAAAATAATTTTTTATTATTCTGTTTGACTCGTCAGTTTTTTCCATTTAAGAAATAACGACAATGACTAAATTGACACGATACTAAAAGGTTAGAGACCAAATTGACACAATTGAAAGGATAGGGACCAAATTGAAATATGATGTAAAAGATAAGGACCAATTATGTAATTTACCTTTTTTTTAATACAATATAGAAATTTTACTCTAGCCTAATCTAAGTGTATATGTGTGTGAAACTCCATCCTGAAGATTTGAACTCCGGCTCTTACCCCTCACACCCCACAAGCTCTTGAACAATTGCCTCATTTTTCCAAAAGGTGAAGCTGGCCAATGGGGGTAGATTTCAGACTAGAGTGTTAAGTACAACATTAATTTCCAATACTCCAAAAATAAGCGTAGGTAGGGATATATATATATATATATATATATATATATAACTCATGTAGGAGAGAGCCAAATTATACCAATAGTCTTTTTTTTTTAATGTACAATTGATGTGAAAAAAATCTATTATAATACACTTACTTATAAAAGTAAAAGCCACTTGATAATTTTAATATTAATTTTTTTAGAGAATAAAAAAATATAAAAAAAAATGAAAATTCTTATAAATTTATAAATAAATATTTCTTGTTTAAAATTATTGCCTTTATCAAGCCGGATATCTCACATGACATAACAATTCTGGTGAGTTTGGACCTAGATTAAGCTAGAAATTATCTTTTCTTTTGCCTTAATATGGGCCGTATCAAAGTATGAGCACTACCAAAAAAAAAAAAAAAAAAAGGTCTATAGCCTTATTTGCAAAATGCGACTATAACCCCTAAAAACACAAATATAAGTCCATTTGAGCTATACCCAAGTGTAGGATTAAGGGCCCAAATTATATATTGGGCCTTGGGCCTTTTCCGAGAGCGTGGGTGGTCCAAGGAGGAACGAATGGTGAAGAACAGTTCAGGCTCAGGATTTAATGAGCAAGATGCAAATAGGAAGGTTATCCAAGAAGGAATATCTCCTTGGATATGATAAGTACAGCTCAAATATGTCTTCCAATGATCAGAGTGACCTTCCATGAAGTTCCAGTGATAGAGACGTGCATCATGAACATACGAGAAGGAGGGGAATCCAAAATATCTAAGAAAAAGCTACTACTACCGCATTGAATACACTGCAGCTACTTTCCTTACCGCATTTATGTGAAGAAGACCTCTGAACAATGTTGCCTTGGCAACCACAACTCACAGAAAGCTAAAAAGGGAGTCCGATGGGACAGGTACTCAAGTGAAGGTTCAAATGATCAACAAGTGTAGGATCAAGATGGTCTTGAGGGAGATATATAATGTAAGAGACCTCCCATGAGGAGGAGATTGGAAAAACAGAAACTGAATACTGTAGCAATCAAAATTGTACCTGTACTCTGTTTAATTGATTTATGTGAAAAATAACCTCCTCGAATAGTAAATTCATTTAGTTCTGTATTCCTTGTTCTTACTTGACCATCTTCTAAATCTATTCAAGCCGTTGTCCAATTCATTAAGGCTTAGTTCTTTAACTCACTCTCTACAAATTTATTGTACTAGGCTCATTGGGCCAATATCCCACACACTTTAGGCTTGGGCTGCAAAAAGTGTCCTTACAATTGGTGCCGTCTGTAGGAAGAACTTGTGTAATAGTGAGTGCGATGTTTAACTATGGTAGGAATAGGTTCACACCATGCAGAGTCTTTGGGATCCCAACGTGGCAATCTATTTGTCAATCTTGAGCAGAGAGGTGACTGTGAAAGAAGTGTGCATACCGCACGTATTGATAGGAGTCAACCTCGAGGTGGAACCCATATCTCCTAAGCAAAGAGCAACAAGGACTTGCAACTGGAGATTTACCAGTTAAAGAGAAAGTTGTGCCATGCACAGTGAGACTGAGCCCCTTCCAACTTTGACGTTTCCTCTAAGGAAGAAGAGGATGTTAGTTATAGGCGAAGATCAAGAACTCCACTTAGCGAATCTTTTCCTACGAAGTAGAACACCATCATGAACATAGACACAAGAGCCCGCCACGCAGAGGCCTAAGAAATGATGCTATGAGAAGGGCATTGAACCAGATTTCTAGATCGCCCTTCACGCGCAACATTAAGAGGGCAATACTCCCTTAGTGGTTCCACCAACCAACATTCACCATCTACAACGGTCAAACGGATCCTGTGGAGCATGTAAGCCACTTCAACCAAAGAATGGCCATCCATTCCAAGAACGAAACCTTAATGTGTAAGGTGTTTCCATCCAGTTTGGGACTAGTGGTGATGAGATGGTTTGATGGCCTGGGGGCATATTCCATAAGTTCCTTTAAGGAGCTCACCCAAGCGTTTGACTCTCGTTTTATTACGTGCAGCAGGGTTCCTCAACCCTTAGACTTTCTGTTGTCCATGTCCATGAGAGAGGGGGAAACCGTGAAAGCATACTTAGACAGATACTGGGAGATGTTTAACTAGGTAGATGGCGACTTTGATGATGTGGCCATCACTACTTTTAAAGTTGGTCTCCCAGTTGAGCATGGTTTAAGAAAATCCCTAACTGGCAAACCTGTCACTAGTGCGCACCAACTCATGGATTGAATTGATAAGTATAAAAGGGTTGAGGAAGGAGAGGAGGGATTTCAGATCGAACCAATACAATAACAACCAACCATGGAGAGATTTTGCTAGGCAGTCAGGGTCTACTAATACTCAGGTGGTCAATGCTGTATTCCAAGAATTGGTGCATCAGGTTCTTGAAAAGATTAAAAATGAGCCATTCTTCAGATGGCCAAATAAGATGGTAGGGAACCCCATGAGGTGCAATTAGAGTCTTTATTGCCACTACCACCAAGACCAGGGACACACCACCGAGGACTGCAGGAATTTGTAGGATCATTTGGACCAGTTGGTCCGAGAAGGAAAACTCAAGCAGCTCTTGCATCACTCCAGTGGCTAGGGGGGCCAAATAAATTCAAAACCTCGGAGAGATGATTCCTCAAGACCTCCCTTGGGAACGATAAATGTCATTTTTGCTACTCTAGAGAGAACCGGCTCCTATCCCTTCAGAATGATGTATGTTACTCGGCTACCTGCCGAGGATGCCAATTTGGAGCCAAAGAGGGCTAGAATAGAAATCCAACTGGTTCTGGGCTTCTCGGACCAAGATAAGATCAGAACCATCCAACCCACGATGATGCTTTGGTGGTCACACTCAGGATTGGGGGTTACGATATAAGGAAGGTATTGGTAGACTAGGGCAGTGGTGCTGAGATTATGCACCACAACCTGTTTAAGGGGCTAAATTTAAGGCCCAAGGACCTAACATCCTACGATTCCCTTCTGGTAAGTTTCGATGGGAAGGCTGTCATTCCGAGGGGTATGATAAGACTACTCGTGCAAGCTGGTTCAGAAGTGGTGGAGGTAAATTTCATCGTGGCAGATGCCTATTCCCCCTACACGGCCATTGTAGCTAGACCCTGGCTACATGCCCTAGAGGCTGTCTCTTCCACTCTGTACCAGAAGGCGAAATTTCCATCAGGGGGTCGCATTGAAGAAATCGTGGGGAGTCAATCCACAGCCAGGCAATGCCTAGTGGCTGCCATATTACATTAACTTGAAGTTGAGTCCTCAGCCTTTACTGGAGGGGGCTTATAGCAATCAAAGGTTCCGACATTACTTATAACTGGACCAGCCGAAGAGGCAAAGTGTGAAGATTTAGAAACAGTTTTGGTCAGTGATGACCTAGAGAAATTCTTTCTGATCGAAACTCAGCTACCTCCCCAGGAAACGGAAGAGCTAGTGGAATTTCTTAGGAAAAACGTTGACGTGTTTGCATGGAATGCTTACGAAGCACCGAGGGTGGACCCGAGCTTCATCTGCCATCATTTAAATGTTAACCCATCCATCACCCCCAAAAAGCAATCACCTTGACGCCCATCCAAGGAACATGCAGATGCTGTCAGAGATGAGGTGATGAAGCTCAAACAGGCAGGGGCTATCAAGAAAGTTTTCTACCCGGAATGGCTGGCCAATACTATCATGGTGAAAAAGAAGAATAGGAAAAGTGGTAAGTGTGTGTGGACTTTACAGATCTGAATAAGGCTTGCCCAAAAGATCCCTTCCCTATGCCTCGAATAGATCAGTTGGTGGATGCAACGGTGGGACACCCTTGGATGAGCTTCTTAGACGCCTTTCAAGGATACTACCAAATACCACTAGCTCTGGACTATCAGGTTAGGACAACTTTTATCACTCCCATTGGAAACTACCACTACAAAGTGGTGCCCTTTAGTTTGAAGAACGCCGGGTCTACCTATCAAAGGATGATGACGAGAATGTTTGAACCACAATTGGGCAAGAGTATTGAGATATATATAGACGACATGGTGGTGAAAAGTAAGGTGGTATCTGAGAATGTGGGAGACCTCAGAAACATCTTTAAAATTCTGAGGAAACACAAGTTGCACCTAAACACTTCCAAGTGCTCATTTGGTGTGGGATCGGGCAAGTTTTTGGGCTACATGGTGACTTACAGGGGATTGAGATCAACCCCGATCAAATCAAAGTCATTAATAGTTTACAACCACCTCGGAATCCCAAAGAGGTCCAGAAACTTACCAAAATGACTGTTGCCTTAAACTGGTTTATTTCACAGTTAGCGGATAGATGCAGACCTTTCTTCCTCTTGATGAATAAGTGGAAGGGATTTGAGTGGACCGAGGAGTGTGCTTTGGCTTTCTAGCAACTTAAGGAATATCTATCTCGACCACCTATGATGTCCAATCCTGAGGTGGATGAGGTCTATTTGCCTATATCGTTGTGGCCCCTCATCCTGTAAGTTTGGTACTGATACGAGTTAACAGTGGCATACAACGGCCAGTTTACTATGTGAGTAAGTCACTACATGAGGTCGAGGTTCGTTGTCTACCATTGGAGAAAGCCATCTTGGTGGTGGTGCATGGTACACGAAAGCTTCCCTATTACTTCCAAGCACACACAGTTGTTGTCTTGACTCAGCTTCCACTCAGGGCTATACTTCCAAGTGCTGATTACATGGGGAGGACTGCTAAATGGGGCACAATTTTAGGGGTTTTTGACATCAAGTACATGCCTCGTACCTCTGTCAAAGGTCAAGTCCTCGCGGACCTAGTGGCTAAATTCGTTGAACCCCCATTAGAAGAAGTGGTAGCGACACAGAACATGGATGGAAAATCTGTTGGCACAATCGCCCTGCAAAAACCTTTATTCTGGAAGGTATACGTTGATGGCGCAGCAAATCAAAGGGGCTCTAGAATGGGCTAGTTCTGGTTTCTCTTGAACAAATCACCATTGAAAAGTCACTAAGACTAGGCTTTTCGGCTACAAATAATGAGGCTGAATATGAAACTTTGCTGGAAGGAATGTCCATGGTTCAAAGAATGGGGGGAAAGGCAGTAAAGATGTTCTCGGACTCAAGAATGGTTGTTGGCCAAGTGAAGGGTGAGTTAGAAGCAAGAGATGAGAGAATGCAAGGGTACTTAAGATCAAATTTTGAATCATTCAGCCTGCTACACGTCCCTAGAAGTGGAAACACATATGATGATTCCCTAGCTATGCTTGCAACCTTCTGGGCGCAGAGTTTACCTCGGGTTATCCTTATAGAAGACTTGTGCAAACCCATGGAGGTAAAGGGAAATGTGGTCCATGTTTACCAAGTCAGAGTAGGGCCTAGCTGGATGGATCTCGTAGTACTATTCTTGAGAGAGGACATCTTATCGGAGGATAAATTAGAAGATGATAAAGTACGAAGAAAGGAGCCTCGTTTCTGGCTGTTCAAGGACCAAAAATTGTACAAGCGCTCTTTTTCTAGGTTATATCTACTCTGCATTCACCTTGAAGCATCAGAGCTACTCCTTGAGGAATTACATGAAGGGATTTGTGGAAGCCATACAAGAGGCAGATCTTTGTCTCACAGAGCCATCACTCAGGGCTATTGGTGGCCAAATATGCAGAAAGAAGCATAAAAATATGTGAGGAAGTGTGATCAATGCCAAAGATATGCACCAAATATACATCAGCAGAAGGAGTCCTTAACCCCCTATCCAACCCGTGGTCATTTGCTCAATGGGGCTTAGACATCGTTGGCCATTTCCCCAAGGCAACAGGAAACAAGAAATATTTGCTGGTCAACACGGACTACTTCACCAAATGGGTTGAATCTGAGCCTTAGGCAAATATCAAGGACATGGATGCCAAGAAATTTGTTTGGAAAAACATTGTCACACAATTCGGGGTCCCTTATACCCTCATCTCAGACAATGGCCTACAGTTCGACAGCAAATCTTTCAGGAGATACTATTGTGATCTTGGAATTACAAATAGGTATTTCATTCCAGCTTATCCCCAAGGAAATGGACAAGCCGAAGCTGTAAACAAGGTCATAGTGAATGGATTCAAGAAAAGGTTGGATGATGCAAAGGGAAAATGGGTAGAAGAGTTGTCACATGTTCTCTAGTCGTATAGAAATACACCTCGTAGGTCAACAGGAAAGACCCCCTTTTCAATGACTTATGGAGTCGAGGCTGTCATTCTTTTAGAAACTGGCTTCCTAACATTAAGGACCAACTCATTCAATTCGAACAGTAACAACAAGCTACTAGAAAAGAGCTTAGACTTTATTGAAAAAATAAGGGAAAGTGCAATGATTCAATTGGCATACTACCAACACAAATTCAAGCAAGGTTATGATGCCAATGTAAAGCTGAAACCATTAGTGCCCGATGACTTGGTGTTGAGAAAATTTTTGGGTACTGCGAAGAACCCAGCATGGGGAAAGCTAGGGCCTAATTAGGAAGGACCATATCGCATCACCTCGGTGGCTAGCATAGGAGCATATTTTTTGGAAGACTTAGATGAGCATATAATACCGTGCCCTTCAAATGTAAACAACCTGAAAATATATTATTATTAATAAAAGTTTCCTTTGTCAATATGTTCATTTGTTGTATAAAGGCATTATACTTCCCTTTATTCATTCTTTTCAAGTATTAAACAGAACCTAAGTTAAGTCAGGTTCCTTGGACCACATGTTTTGGGGAAATTAACACTTTATGACATCTTTAAAAGTGTTAAACAGAACTTAAGTTATGTCAAGTCCCTTGGATCCCATACTTTGGAAAAATTAACACTCAATGGCATCTTTATAAGTGTTAAATAGAACCTTAGACATGCCTGGATCCTCGGATCACATGCTTTGGGGAAATTAACACTTTATGAAATCTTTAAAAGTGTTAAACAGAACCTAAGTTATGTCAGGTCCCTCAGACCACATACTTTGGTAAAATTAACACTCAATGGCATCTTTATAAGTATTAAACAGAATCTTGGACATGTCTGGCTCTCCGAACCACATACTTTGGGGAAATTAACACTTTATGACATCTTTAGAAGTGTTAAACAGAACTTAAGTTATGTCAGACCTCTCGGACCACATACTTTGGTAAAATTAACACTCAATGGCATCTTTATAAGTGTTAAACAGAACATTAGACATGCCTTGCTCCTCGAACCACGTGCTTTAGGGAAATTAACACTCTATGACATCTTTATAAGTGTTAAACAGAACATTAGACATGCCTTGCTCCTCGAACCACGTGCTTTAGGGAAATTAACACTCTATAACATCTTTATAAGTGTTAAACAGGACCTAAGTTATGTCCGGTCTCTCGGACCACATACTTTGGTAAAATTAACACTCAATGGCATTTTTATAAGTGTTAAACAGAATCTTGGACATGTCTGGCTCCCCGAACCACATACTTTGGGGAAATTAACACTTTATGACATCTTTAGAAGTGTTAAACAGAACTTAAGTTATGTCAAACCTCTCGGACCACATACTTTGGTAAAATTAACACTCAATGACATCTTTATAAGTGTTAAACAGAACATTAGACATGCCTTGCTCCTCGAACCACGTGCTTTAGGGAAATTAACACTCTATGACATCTTTTTAAGTGTTAAACAGAACCTAAGTTATGTCAAGTCCCTTGGACCACATACTTTGGTAAAATTAACACTCAATGGCATCTTTATAAGTGTTAAACGGGACCTAAGTTATGTCAGGTCCCTCAGACCACATACTTTGGTAAAATTAACACTCTATGACATCTTTACAAGTGATTAAATAGAACCTTAGACATGTCAGGCTCCTCGGACCACATGCTTTAGGGAAATTAACACTCTATGACATCTTTACAAGTGTTGAACAGAACCTAAGTTATGTCAGGCTCCTCGGACCACATACTTGGAGGAAATTAACACTCGATAGCATTTATTTGCTTTTCACTAAGGGTGTGTTTGTTTTGGATGAAAATCACTTCCGGAAATGCTTTTCTAGAAATGTGGGTGTTTGGTTGGTCCGGAAAATAGAATTTTCCGGAAATCATTTTCAGTTGACCGAAAAAAAATAAGCTTTGACCACGGAAATGAATTTTCGTTCCTATTTTCACTTCAAATGAATTCCAGAGAGAGAGAGAGAGAGAGAGGAAGAAGAGGCGAACCCCGAGCTCCAGTCCAGTCTGACGATCGCTGACGAACCCCGAGCTCCAGTTCGCACCGATCGCACGCACCGATCGATCTCGCGAGCTCCAGTCCGCGCCAATTGTACGCACCAGTTGATCTCGCGAGCTTCAGTCCGTGCCGATTGCATGCACTAGTCGATCTCGCGAGCTCCAGTCCGACGATCTCACCACGCCGCTCGATCTCGTAAGCTCCAATCTGATGATCGCATCACGACAATTGCACCGCGCCGATCGCACCTTTGATCTCGCCTCCGTGCGATCTCACCTTCGACCCACCGATCTTTGACCCACCAATCTCTCTCTCTCTCTGTGATTTTGGTTTCTATGTGATTTTGATTTTTGTTGTTGTGGTGGTGTGGTGGTGGTGTTTTGGTGGTTGTGGCTTTTGATTGCCGGAATTTGCTACCGTGGGTTGAATTGCCGTTTGAAAAATTTGTAGGAAAATAACATTTTCAACCATACAACCAAACACCAGAAAATATTTTTCACAACATTTTCTGAAATGCAACCAAACACTTAAAAATATTTTCCTTTCCGAAAAATCACTGACATGAAACAAACACAGCCTAAATGTCAAAACAGATTCAGGCCTATATCCAATTCCTTGAATGGCCAGCTTTAAGCAAGTTGAAGTCTTTAATTGTGTAAGGTTGAATTTAATCAACCATCTTATTGGCTTTATTCCGTGCCAAATTTGCTTGTATTTCAACATTTAGTAACCCTGTATTTAGGTGGGTTTGTTGTAAGGGTAGAGAGTGAGATAGAGTGTTGATTGCTCAAGAGTGTGCAAGAAAACAGAGATTCGCGGGTGACTCGCAGCTGCAAGCCGCCAGATGCAACACACGTGCCAAGCATGCCAAAAGGTGAACAGTCATGCTAGTTGGAGCACTACAGGACAAAACAGGACAACTGGCCATACGATTATCTCGCGACTGAGTCTCGCGACTCAGTCAAGTCACGAGGCCAAGCCACGAGCCACCCCTGTTTTGAAAAAACCTGACGTTTCACATTCTCCTCTCACCCCAGTATAAATACCCCTTATACCCACAAATGAAAGAGAGCTTCCAGAGAGAATTGTGAGAGAGAAACCCTATAGTAAAACAAGATTGATTCACCTACAATCTATACATTAGAGTCTCTTCAAATTCCTCAACTCTCTTCCTCTCCATTGTCAAACCCTTGAGAGGCATTTTACCAAAACCTTGTTCTCACCATATTCATCACTGTGAGGGAGCTGTTTGGTGTTCTGGGAAACAGTTAGGAAGGAACCAATCTACATTGGTTGATGCTATGGTTTAGTAGCGGAATCCGGGAAGCTAGAAAAGAAAAAGGTTCGGCGCAACCTCATTGAAGCAAGAAGCTTGGAGGGCTTAGGTGCACTGGGTAGGTTAGGCTTGGGGGGTCTATTGCTGTCCATGTATCCCAACTACATTTTCTAGTAGATTGTTTACCGCTTAGAGGGCGGCGGAGAGGTTTTACGCCGAGGGCTTCGGTTTCCTCTTTGATAACACATCGTGTGTTGTCTTTGTGTTTGCATCTTCCTTCCCTTTTATCTTTGCCTTTTATTATCTGTTGTGGGTTGTGATTTTAATTTGGCTTAGATAGTTTTTCCAATTCTATATTATAGCTTATGTTCATTTTCCGCACACTAGTCGTTTGACATAAAGCTTGAATTGGTTAATTTGTAAATTGGGGGTCTAAACATTCAAGGGTGTTTATACACATATTTGAACTTTCAAATTGTTTATCTAAGTGTTGGGTAGAATGAAGGACATTTGCCCCTTTTTACTCTTTACAAAGTATGTTACTTATCTTCGTTAGACCTGGTCTTCATTGTAGGAAGGTCAATTCACAGCGCGAGTATGTGGTAAACTCCTATATTGTTGGTACTTAGTTAAATTGATTAAGTTATTAGCAGTGTATTGTCATCTATTTTTTATTAAGTATAAAGTAGCAACAGTTCAACACTATTTATGATGGTGATAAGCTTCAAAGCATACAAAGTAAAAGTGCAAGAGATAAAAAAAAAATTAAAAAATTAAAAAATTAAAAAAAAAAACACTACAGGAAAATCCTAAGTGCTAAGCCTTGGCCTTGGGAGTAGAAGGGTCTTCTTTCTGGCTCGGCTGAGAGGTAGGGGCATCCTTGGCCTTAGGATTAGCTTCTTTAGTCTCGACCTCTGTTTCCTGTCTTTGCTACAACTTCCTTATTCTTGGCAGTGTCTTTGGCTTTAGAAGAAGACTTTTTCTCCTTGCCCTTGCCCTTGTCTTTGGCCCCTTCAACCCCTTGGCCTTGATCACCAGCTTGGTTGGATCCCTTCGAAGCCATGAGAAGAGGGAGAGCAACTTGAGTAGTTAGGGGCTGCTCTAAGGACTCAGGAGTAGTGGCAAAGGGAGATGGGAGGCCGCCTAGGATTTCACGGATATCAGGTGGTAGTATGTCTTTCCCGATTGTCTCCACTCTGAGTCTGTAGGGACTCCTACAATGTTGAGGGCTTTTGCCCACGTGGCATCACAGTAATCCCTGCATGCCTCGGCCAGCTCCTCAGTCAGTCTGGCTTGTGTTTCTTCCACGCCAAGGTTGTAGGCTGCTTGTTTTTCGGCCTCTGCTGCCTCCTTGGCCAACTGAGCCACCTCTTTGGCCTTCTGTAGCTCTACCCTTAGATCCAGCACAAGTTGCCTGGAAGTAGCTAGCTCTATCTCTGTTTGATAAAGCAACTTGTGCTGGTCCTCGGCCTGAGTCTCAGAACTTTTTAGCCTTGCCAGAGTGCTTTTTCTATCCCTCTCCAATGCAGTCAGCTTGGAGAGCAGCTCCTTATTTTCCTCCTTTACGGCCCCCAAGGCCTTTTTAGTCTCGAGGTGGAGGTGGGCCTCATTCTTGACATCATTCCAAGCCCTGTTGACCCATTCCTCGGCCACAAAGACCTCCTGGGTAATCTACACAAAAACAATATTGTAACCCCATGTGAACAGACAAGAAAGCCTATTAGTACTAAAATAAGTAAAAAGAGAGAGATTGTGAACTTACCATAGCAAAGTCCCTTTTTAGGGACAGAAAGAGGTCATGCTGCTTCAGCTTCCTCACAGCATCCATGTCCTTGGGTAAAAGGAGTGGCTGCTTTAAGGCCTCAGCCACATGCGCAGAGTGACCTCTTTGGTACTCCCTGATGGAGGCATTCCAAGGAATGGCGGCCCCATCCACGTCTAGCCGAGGAGACCAAGTACGCTGTTGTAGGCACACCTTGGCTAGGTTCTATTCCTCTCTACTATCCACGGACGAGAACCTTTTGTCCTTGGGATCCTTGGCAGTCTTTTGTTGTTTCGCGCCCTTCTGAGGGGGCAACTCCCCTTCCTCAATCTCCTGTATTGGCCTTTTCTTCTTCAAATCTCTCATCGCAATCCGAGGTTAGTGGGGAGAGGAGGGGGAGGAGGGGAAAGAATTGGAGGAACTTGGAACTTGGGGACTTCTTGTAAAGTTACCCCTTTATTCCTGGCAGACATAAGGTCCCTCAGGTTTCTCCTTTAGTTTAAAGCCATTTCTTCTTCTTCTGAACTGGAGTCAATCCGAGCAACCACAAGTCTTGGAGGATTGGCCGCGAAGAATCTATCAAAATTGGCCTTAGAGTTTGAGAGCTCTATCGGCCTTTCTAGCACTTCACCTCCCTCGTCAAGGCGGAATTGGTCTATCTTTGCCTCGAGGGATAAATATGTAGAGTCTGTCTCTTCTCTCGGAGCGGCTACTTCCTGAGGGACCTGCTGAAGTGGTAACACCACGAGTGGAAGGTCTTTTAGAGCCAAAAACCCCAGCTTAGAAACATCTATGTGATTTAATTTAGGGTCACTAGCCTTTATTGCCTAGCCTGTGTCCTGAAATGAGGGAGACAAGGGCTTGTATTCCAAAATTAAATCAGCGACCCGTAGCTGTCTGTCTTCGCTTATGAATATCTCAGATCTCAGCACTTTGTTGAGACCTAGTACATTGACGAAACTGAGTCTCGGAGCGACGTGGTTTTTATCTGCAAAAACATCCGAGGAGGAAATCATGGTCAGACCAATAAAACTACCATCAAAATGAGATGAAGTGTTAAAAGCGAAAAGGGATAAAATTGAGAGCACTAAATCCCCTGCCAAAGGGACTAATCTTAGGGTACCCCACTTGGCTCTCCTGCCCGAGTTGGGCAGTGAAGACTGCCGTTCCACTCCCTGGAGATAATAAGGTAGTCATCCTTCATGCCCTTGTTTGACTTAAGAAGGCATGATATTAGTCTGAGGATGTCGGATCGATACTTGAGATAGTATCCCACGTCGGCAAGCTTGTGGCACTTGTACATGTGAATCATATCATGCCACGTGAGCCCTAAGCCCATCTGCTTGTTGAGAGCGTCTATGCAACCTAAGACCCTAAATAGTTTAGGGGTGCACTAATAGGGAGTCATTTTGCACTGATAGGGAGTCATTCTGTAGTTAATCAGGTAATCCCTAATTACCCTACCTATAGGAAGCATCATTCCTCCTTCTATGAAAGAAATCATGGGAATGATGACTTCACTCACTTCTCTATTGGTAAGAATTTGGTCTGGGGCACAATATTGCAGGGCTACTCCCTGCAGAATGTGGTATCTAGCCCTAAATCTCTCCATTCCAGCCAGAGAGTCTACTAAGTGCTTAAATCTACCCATCTAAGCAAACGTAGGTGACACAAAGGAAGTTTTCTAAAAAGGAAAGAAGGCCAAGGAGGTTGGCTGAGAGGAAAAAGAAAGTTTAAAGAGATAGTTACTTACAAAAACAAGTGTATTAAATCCTGAACCTTTAGAAAAATCTTTTATCTTTTAGGAATTTCTGAAGGAAAAGAGTTAAGGAAACTTAGGAGTGTGGAGTTTTTAGTGAGTCGGAGTGCTTGAGATCTCTGGAGAGCTTGAAAATTCGTAAAATGAGGGGAGAATGATTTCCCTCAAAGCTTTATATAGATGGTGAAAATGAGTGGGAGTTATCCCGCTCAAAATTTCAAGAAAAAGATCAACCGTTGGATTTGTGCCTCACTGTTAGATCTGGGGAAAAAAGCGCCGCCTGGAGCAATTAATGACACCTCACGTACTTCGAAGCGTCAGTGGCAATTATGGAGCGCATAAAACGACACTCCCACACATGTAAATCAAAGGATAAAGTAGAATTAGCTCTTAAAAATTCAAAACCCCAGTTTTCTCCTCGAATAAGAGGAAAAAACCGGAGTTTTGAGGAGTTATTGTAGTATTAAGGGCCCAAATTATATATTGGGCCTTGGGCTTTGTTCGAGAGTGTGGGTAGTCTAAGGAGGAACAAATGGTGAAGAACGATTCAGGCTTAGGATTTAATGAGCAAGATGCAAATAGGAAGGTTATCTGAGAAGGAATATCTCCTTGGATATGATAAGTACAGCTCAAATATGTCTTCCAATGATCAAAGTGACCTTCCAGTGATAGAGACGTGCATCATGAACATACGAGAAGGAGGAGAATCCAAAATATCTAAGAAAAAGCTGTTACCACCGCATTGAATACACTGCAGCTACTTTCCTAACCGCATTTATGTGGAGAAGACCTCTGAACAGTGCTGCCTTGGCAACCACAACTCACAGAAAGCTAAAGAGGGTGTCTGATGGGACAGGTACTCAAGTGAAAACTCAAATGATCAACAAGTGTTGGATCAAGATGGTCCTGAGGGAGATATATAATGTAAGAGACCTCCCATGAGGAGTGGATCGGAAAAACAGAAACTGAATACTATAACAATCAAAATTGTACCTGTACTCTATTTAATTGATTTATGTGAAAAATAACCTCCTCGAACAGTGAATTCATTTAGTTATGTATTCCTTGTTCTTACTTGACCATCTTTTAAATCTATTCAAGCCATTGTCTAATTCATTAAAACCTAGTTCTTTAACCCACTTTCTACAAATTTATTGTACTGGGCTCACTGGACTAATATCCCACACACTTTGGGTTTGGGCTACAAAAAGTGTCCTTACACCGAGTTTTCTATAATATGTACGAGATAACTAAATAAATTTAAGTAATTTAAGCTTTGTAAACATGTGCATGGAGACAAGAAATATGAACAAAATCCATTATGGGTCGTTCCTAAAATTTAAAAATTTTAAAAAATTAAAATAAAAATCCATTATGGGTCAGATTGGGGTCACCCTAAATAAGCCAGGAGATAAAACCCTTATCCCTTGTTCTCTTTTGTAGGTTTTTGGCAATCCTGAAGGTCCCCCATTGTGTGTTTTTTTTTACAATAGTTGACGTGGGAAACATAAACACGAGGATAACACGACAAACACTTGATGACAATTTTTTTCTTTTCCCAAGACATCCTACCTATACATAAATGATACATGATATAAACGGATCATGGCACATCAAGGTTTAGGACTTAAAAACTTCTTATGTGCTCAAGAGTAGTTTCTTTTTCTGAATAATAGTTTTCATTAAACCAAATAAATAAAAAAGCAAGAATAAGAAGTTACAAAGGTGGGGAAATAAATCCATCTACCTCTTGGAACTATGAAAAAAAAACCAAGTTTGAAGATATAAAAATATTTCCTTTATAAGTTTTGTAACTCAACTAATTAACAATTTTGATATTTTCAATAGAAATATAAAGAATTTAAATCTTCCATTTTAATTGTGGCTATCAAATTATTGAGAAAAAAAAAAAAAAAACCGTTAGAGCAATATTATCATGAGTAACAACATTAAAGATCTGTTTGAATACTGCTTATTTTGTTGAAAACTGAAAACTGAATTCTTATTACTGAAAACACTGTAGCTGCATTTTTCATAAGTTAATTGATACATGAACAATATCATAAGACCCAGAATTTAAAACACAAAACGCAAAAATGCGTTAGGCAAACCACGCTAACTTTAAGTTGTGCTCGAGAGTTTGTAGTGTGCACAACTCTTTCGTAACTTGTACTACACACCACTAAACACCCATATTCCATCATGTAACCAAAAGTAAAACAAAGTCAAAGAGACTGGTACAACATGGTTTCTTTTTCTCTTTTTCCTTTTTTTCTTTTTCTTTTTTATCCTTATTTTGCCTTTTCATTTCTTGATTGGTATGATTCTCATGCAAAGGGCTGATAAAACCTATTGTGAAGGAGAAGAGGGTCACATCAACCTAAAATATATATTCTAAACATTATAAATTAAAAAAAGAAAAAAAAAAAAAAAACATGTATTCTAAACGCACAATGAAAATATACCATAAAAAAAATTTAAAAACTAGTGGGAAAAAAAATATAAAAAATAAAAAATAAAAAAGAAGAAGAAGAAGAAGAAGAAGAGACCAAAGAAGTGATTTTACAGGTTAGATCCAACAATTAATACATAACATGAATGACCCAGCTCCATATCCCCTAGTTAAATGCTCGCAAACTATACCTAATTTTATTGTTGTTAGATGTGATTTGAGATAACTTGGTACTCTTCAATTGAAGAATGTAAGTATGCATTTTTTTTTTTTTTTTTATGGGAGCAAGTACGCATATTTGAAATCAATTAAAAATGAAAGAGTTGAACAAAAGATAAGATCACATTATGGTGGGGATTATACAAAAATTTTAATTATCTTCTGTCCCATATTTTGCATGTATTATAGCTAATCTTGTTATATAGTACAAGTATTCATGGATGGGCGATTGAAAAGCTTCAATAGTTGCTTCTCAAAAAAAGAAAAAAAAAAAAAAAAAAAAAAAAAAAAAAAGCTACAATAGTTTATTTTAAGCAATAGGCTAAAGCCTATATGTACTAGAATCAAGCTTTTGTCACTGGAAATTCTCTTTTAAGTCCAGTTTGACAAGAAATAACCATAACAGATGTGAAACAATGCAATAATGGGTCCAAAAGGGGCTCCTGCTTTCCCCCCACTACTCCACCCCCACCTTTAATCAAAATTAAAAGTCACCATATTTTCAAAAGGGATCAGCTTTCAGGGTTCAAGAGAATATGCATGGATCTCCCTTCTTCAACTCTTCAATAGTATTCTAAGCAAAAAACTTTTAGCCCCCATCAAGCACTCAATGCCCACCTTTTCCTTCCCTGCAAAGTTACCAATTACTTAATAAATCTCTTTTCCAACTCGAAACTTCACTTTATTATCAACTTTGCTTTCCATTGCAATCCATGAACTTATTCCCTTAGGATCAAATCCAACCATTGATTGATGAAGGGTGGCAAATGGTTTGTACTCCCACACCCAGAAAGTCCCTAGTTTGACCTCCACCACCGCTTTCTTCATTCATCGTGTGCCTGCGTTTTGCAGGGTGTACCTGCAATAGATCACCTGCCGAGTTTTCTACATCATTTCCAATATTAGTACTGAGTATTGGATTTGAAGTACCATACAGTACTCCACACAATTTGTTCCCATCTCGAACTTGGCTATCACTGCACTTCAACCCAAAGCTCCCAAGGAATGATGGGTCAGTTGTGGTTACGCCAATTTGTGCAGCTTTTTGTAATAAAGCCGTGGCCGACATGTTTGCTGAAGGTGTTTGATGAGACTGGTGTTGTGTGCTGTACAAGGAAGGAACACTAAGAAGCTGAGTTCCAGCTTCCTTCACATCTGTTAATGGAAGTGAATTGCTTACAGTTAGCTCTTCGGCATTACTCGAAGAGAGCTTAGTTCCAAACACCCAATTTAGCTGATAATCTGATGGTGGAGGATTTGAGCATGAAACTAGTGGATCACCAAATATTGTCCCTGAACTCACTGACCCAAGTTGATGAATCCCATGGAGATTATTATTCCCTATTGATTCCTGGCCTTGGGATGATCCTTGGCCCATCCATAGGGATAGTCCTCGTGTAGTTTGATTGATTGCTTCTTCATTACTTGAGATTGGCTTGAAAATAGAAGAGAAATGTTGTGCCATGCTAGGCCCTAGTGGAGTCGGCATGAAATGATAGTTGATATTGTTGGCCACTGCGTTGCTCATGTTGGAGGCTGCATTCAGTCTAGCTGTTTCTTCAGCTAAGGCATCGCAGAAGGCCCTATGAGTGATGAAGCTATCTCGCCTGCTCACAAATTTTTTTTACAAAAGATTAATTTAATTTCAAGAATAATGATATAAAAATAAAGAGAGGCATGAATAAAACTAAAGCATAGAATAATCATACAAAATAGAAGAAATGTAATAAATTTCATATGAAGAAAATTGTATTTGGAAATACAGTAAGTTAGAACAAATTTGTCTACATTGGTATCGAAATTATTGGAACCACCGACTAATTATTGGGGAGAGAGAAAAAATTACAAAAGCATAACCAGCGGCAGAAGTGACAAATATAGTAGGGATGCTTAAGATACTGAATTCCATATGAGAAATTTTATGTTAGAAGATAAATTCATTAGAGGACGAATATCGCTCATATTTGTCTTTCTAACAAGTTCTTTGTCTTCACTAGGGCCCCTTCTCTTTTCCCTCATGTGTCATGTGTGTGTGTCTGTGTGTGTGAGAGAGAGAGAGAGAGGTTCAGACAAGGATATACAACAACCACAAAAATCACTTTCACGCTTCATTTGCTTTCTTGTTTTCCTTCGTTGAGGTGTTTGAGACTACTGTTGCATGAAGAAATTGATGATGATCTATATCTCACACACAGAGACAAAGATATTACAACCACAAGTATTATTTTATTGAACCTTTATTTGCCTCAATTATCTTCCTCAGACTACTGACCCTATTACTACTTTTGCATAAAATTTCAGTCTCAATATATATATAGCACAATAAAATCTACCCAACCAAAAAAAAAAAAAAAAAAGCAATAATTACCTTGAAAATATTGTCCCACAGTCACATTTGTACTCCCTAGTGCCACAGGTCTTGGAGTGAGCTTTCCAATCTGACTGCACAGCATATCTCTTTGCGCACTTCTCACACTTCCACTTCTTCTCTCCATGTTTTCGACAAAAGTGTTTCTTTATACCAGTTAGGTCTCCAAGAGCCCTAGAAGCGTGGTGGTGAACACAGCTCTTTTCGGGACACACATAAACACGCTTCCTTATTTCCTTGCTGGTCCTCTGCTTGAGCTTCCATGGAAGGTTATGTCCCCTCCGGTGGAGTTGCAAATTTTGATCTCTTTGGAAACCTTTCCCGCAAATTTCACACAAGAATCTGTTGGTGGCCATGAGGGTCTTTGGCGATAAAGCTATAACTTCAGCTTCAGGATCTGTGTCAAGGAATCAACATTTGATAAACTTTAATTACTTTGAATATACCCAATACCATAAAGAAAGAGTGAGAGAGAGAGAAAAAAAAATTGTAAAAGGTAAGTAGATTTGAAGATAGAAACTTGCCTGGGTTGCCTGGTTGGTTTCTCTTCTTCTTTGAAGCAGGAGGATTAGATCCAGCAATTGGGTTTTCGACAAAACCATTTGGAAGTGCTTCTTCAGCCATATTTTCTAGCATCCTAAGCTTTTTCTTCTCGGTTTGGTACTCTATCTATGAGTAACCCAGAATAAAAGTTAAGGACAACAAATTAAGTGAGTATTAATTTGTAACTGAATTAAGAGTAAACCCAGAGAGAGTGAGTTAGTTTCCTGTGGTCTCAAGTACTCTCAACCCTAACTACACAAGCTGATCATATATGCTAGATTGGATCTCTCTCTCTCTCTTTCTTTCTCTCTCTCAATATAAAATATGTTTGCAGTCATTTTAATTATCTACTTTTTAGGTGGAATAAAATACAATTATGTTGTGGGAGGCGGTGAAAAGTTAAAGTTGGCAGGGACTGAGGGGGTAAGCTAGAGGAGGTTGATATGAGCAAAGGTGCATGATGACACATATCATCAGGTCGGGAGAAAAGCTAGTTCCAATGCTTTTCTATTTGGAATGATTATCCCATAATTTGTTTGCTTTTTGTTTTCCCAATTTTCTAATCCACTCTCATCCAATCACCATTTATTAATGCCTGTTTGTTTAGTTTGATTTCACGAGGAAACCGTACATGATATTTCAAAGGAAGCTTAGGCCATCCTGTGTAATAGTTGTGTTTCCTATTGAGTAAATAAAATTTCTTTAATTTCACCGTCATCTATTGTAGGAAAAATTATTGGGTAAATTCCAGAAACCTCCCCTGAGGTCTGAGGAAATACCAAACACGTCCAACAGTTGTTAAAAATGACCAATTTGCTCCTAAAATGCAAATGGCGTGTGACGCCGTTTAAGCACCGTATATCAAACTATATTATGTAATTTCTTTCTTCTTCCCGAATCACACAGAAAATCTCTCTCCTTCACGCCCAGAAAATCTCTCTCTTTTTCTTCACGTCAAAAAATATCTCTCTCAAGCTCAAGTCTGAAATTTCAGACTCGGGACCAACAACTCCTCCACCGGAATGGTTTCAAAGCCGGTTTAACCACAAATCTCAAGCTATACTCCGCCGTTAAAAGCTTTGTGGTTGGGTTGCGAATCACGATGAATTGTAGATGGCGATTGCTGGGTCACGATGAGTGGAGACGACGGTTGCAAGGTCAGTTCGGTGAGCTGCCGTTGTGGGTATGGGTATTTTTTTTTTAATTTTTTGATTTGGGTTTTGTTTGGGTCTGAGGTGTGATGTTTGATAGTTGGAACGGTTTGGGTTCGAGGAAGATGTGTGGGTAGTGATGGGTGGTGCCGTGGTGGACAGGGGTTGCTGGGTCACACGATGCTCGACGGTGGGTCTTTTTTTTTTTTTTTTTATTATAAATAATTTGGGTTTTGTTTGGGTTTGAGGTGTGAATAATGTGATGTTTGATGGTGGGAGTGGTTTGGGTTTGAAATCGATGGGTGGGTAGTGATGGGTGGTGCCGTGGTGGCCGGCGGTTGCTTGGTCACACGATGCTCACCAATGGGTCTGGGTTTTGTTTTGAATTTTTTTTTTTTTTTTGATCTGGTTGAGCTGATCTATGTTTGATTGCCTTGTGTGATATTGGATCTAATTGGGTTGATCTTGGTTTGATGGAGGGAGGATTTTTGTTTTTGGAATGTAATGTAAATTTTTATTTTTCCAAATGAGAATGTATGGTTTTGATTTGAAAAATGGGTACTAGCTGAGTGATTTTTTTTCTGTAATCTTTCTCAAAATACATGTGGTTTGAGCTTTCAGAGAGAAGCGTTTATGTTATGGCGCGAAGAAGAAAGTGAACAGAGAACATGGAAAAAAATCGTTTGGAGAGAGTAACGGCAGTACACGCCGTCTACTTTTTAGAAGTAAATTGGTCATTTTCAACAACTGTTGGATGTGTTTGGTATTTCCTCAAACCTCAGGGGAGGTTTCTGGAATTTACCCAAAATTATTTTATGGACCCATCTCAAGGGGCACGACTCTTACAAGTATATAGATTTCTAGCATCATGCTTGTGAGAGGCACATTCCATGAGACGGAGACAGGAAATACTATCAACTGCAATAAGATATATATTAAACAATACTAACTCAACCAATTATGACATTCTAGTTTAATTTATTCTATTCACGAGCTATTTAAACCCAACATTTTTTTCCCTTTTCCACCTTTGGTGAGAGGATTTGAAATATGAAAATTTACAAAATAATGAGAACGAGTGAAAGTAGTGTTATCTCACACTACTTTATGCGGCTTTGTATACTAATACCCAAGAGACAATATTTCCACAAGGACTTGACTTAATTTTAACTCCCTCAAGTTAAAATGAAATTATGTTTTGTATTGAAGCTAGTAAAGACGCATTAGTATACTTAGTAAAGACGCACTAGTAAAGACGCATTCACACAAATAAAAAATAATAATAAGCATCCACACATGACAACAATACTTAGTATAGTTCAGTCATTTCCACACCTATAATATGTACATGCAATGCCAATGGAAATCTATTTTCAATAATATGGATTATAACCACTATCACTTGTACCTCACATTACCATAGTCTCAATTCACGCAATAACTCTCACACACAAAAAATTACAAACTATTAACTCACAAATGCGAGTATCTTTCAACCCCAAAAAATCTATCAATTTATTCTTTGAAGAAACTCAATACTTTTCTTTTGAGAGTCTTCTCCTCTCCTCATGTGAAAGGATTAAAGAATAGGGTTTAATTTCGACAAGCAATGAAAAAGTGTTAGGTTCTAAGGATTTAGGATCTAAATGTTTTAGAACTTCAATATGTAATGTTGGCAAACCATGATCAAAACTTAGAGTCTAGTTTTAGGTTGCTCAAAGTATGTTTATTGCGAAGCTAAAATCGAGTAATTGTAGAAAATTACTATTCACTTTCTGCAGATTTTTTCAACTCAACCCAAGCCCATATGATTTATAGGGTTTTATGTTTTACTTTAAGTATAAAAAGAAAAACCCTAACCACGTTTTCAGTGTATGGTTTATGTTATGTGTGTGAATCTCTTGTAAAATCTAGAGGTGTTTGTTTTCATACACATTTAGGGTTATCAAGATCAAGATTAATGTCGAGAGCTTGGTGATCGCTTTAGTTGCTGCATAAAGAGTTTAAAGAAAAACACAAGTGGGAGTACTTGTGGTTGCTGTGAATTTAAGAAAGAAGTAGTCCGTGAACTCGAAGCTGTCACGTAGTTGTGACAGTAAGTTTTTCACTCGATGTAGCAATAAGATGCTAGTGGTCTAATTCGCTATTGTAGAACTTCAATTCTTTCATAGTGGATCTGTTTTACCTTAAGAATAGGTAGGTTAAATCCTTCCCAGGTTTTTTACCGGTTTGGTTTTCCTGGGTTATCATATCGTTGTGTTCTTTATTTTCTGTATTATTTACATAATATGATATACCGGTGTTAACCTAGTTTTTGAATAATCTACCTAAGTAATCACTTGACTAAATATCTAGGTTAATCAACTTGTATTTTAAGGGGTCTAAAAACGTACAAAAAGGCTATTGAATTAACTAAACAAGCAAGTACAAAAGGAATTCAAGTACAAATTGCAAAAATTTACAAAGTAATGAGAACAAGTGAAGGTAGTTTTACCTCACACTACTTTATGCTGCTTTGTATACTAATACCCAAGAGACAATATTTCCACAAAGAATTGACTTAATTTTAACTCCCCCAAGTTAAAACGAAATTTGTTTTGTATTGAAGCTAGTAAAGATGCATTTACACAAATTATAAAAAATAAGAAGAAGAAAAAAAGCGTCCACACATGACAATGATACTTAGTTTTGTTCAGTCATTTCCATGCCTATAATATGTACATGCAATGCCAATGGAAATCTATTTACAATGATATGGATTATAACCACTATCACTTGAACCTCACAATGCCATAGTCTCAATATACCCAATAACTCTCGCATATAGAAAATTACAAACTATTAACTCACAAATGTGAGTATCTTTCAACCCCAAAAAATCTATCAATTTATTCTTTGAAGAAACTCCATACGTTTCTTTTAAGAGTCTTCTTCTCTCCTCATGTGAAAGGATCTTTGAGCCAAATCCACAAAACCCTTTGCAATACTTTAATTTATAACATTTTATTTTATTGCTTAATGCATAGGGAAAATTTTGATTATAATGAGAAATAGATTTTCTTTCCATTCCTAGAAAACTCCTTATCTTCCATACTATGGAAAAGCATTTCTTCTACTCCAAGGAAACCCAAGATGAAAACCAGATCCAAATAGTAATTTGAGATAATTTCAATCAAACCTCTATTGTGATTCAAATTCCATCAAGAAAATCTTCCTTCTTTATTTTAGCTCCACCTTGATTCTAGCAAGCTATATATCCTGGAAGACAACAACTGTTGTTTTCATGACTACTCAATTTGTGTTCACATCTCAAACCAATTTTGAGGTGCACTAGACATAATCTTTTCTTGAACTTCACCAAGATCAAACATTAAGCTCCAATACCAGTTTGTTTCAATTTGGAGCTAGTGAAAGCCATTTGCTTGAACAAGAAATAAAAACATACATACGCGACAATTATATTTAACATGGTTTGACCAACTCCATACCTACCCTCATGAGGAATGCCACCAAACTCCATTATCAATATATGAATTGTAATCACTCTCAATTGAACCTCACAAGCCAAACACATTGACTCTCATGAACAACAGTAGCTTAGAAGCCTCCCAACAAACAAAAAAAAATCTCTCACAAATACAAACTAACTCACAATCTTAAATGCCCAATATAGCCAATAACTCTGTTATGCAAACAAGGATGAATTCTAAACTAGCAAACATGAGTATCTTTCAACCCCAAAAAGTTTATCAAACTACTTTTTGAAGAAATTCGCTAGCTAATGCACTTCTAAGAGTCTTATCCTCTCATCATGTAGGAGAACAATTGGGTCAAGACCATCAAACCTTTCGTAACATTTCTATTATTATAAGGTTTCAATTTTATTCCTTGGTGAACAATAAATGCCCAATTACTTATTTACAAGGAATACTTTTTCCTATCATACCAAAACTCATTTACTTCCACATCAAAGAAAAATCTTTTCATTCTAAAGAAAGTCAATAGGAAAATCAAATCTAAATAGGAATTTGAAACAATTCTGATCGGTTATATAATAAAATAACCTTCTCCTCTCCAAAACCCTTCTCTTCACATGGGTCCAACTGAAGATTTTGCTTGTAGAAAAAGGAGGGTTCACATATAGAAAATTATGATACCTATTGTTAGGACATATGTGAAATTGTTAGAGACATATGTTATGTATATTGGCTAATCCTTTGACAAAACGCACTTTATTTGTAATTGGATAGATCTAGGATGAGTTTAGTACTTCAAGAAACAGGTATTCAAGTTTAATATTGAAGCCATGCAAATCTGTCCAAGAAACAAGTGAAGAAGTGTTGTTCATTAAAGCTCGACAGATAACTCGATAGAATCATATCCATCGAGGTTTAATGATGTAGCTTGACAGCATCTCAACAAAAGCTGTATCTGTCGAGAATTATGAAATTAGAATTTCTAGATCTGATTTCATGCATATCCATGTGTATTCGTATAAGGTTTCTTTTCTCACAACCCTAGGCATATATAAGGATTATTTTAAGGGTCATCATAGATGATGCAACTTGATGCAAAGTGATAATACATGCATATTGTGACCAAAGACAATTTGCTCTAGTTCATCATATTCTCTCTAGAAGCTACTGCGTCTTTGCGCCATGAGTTTTGTAACCAAGGAGTTTCTTGATCTTCATTGTTGAATGAACTGAAGAACTTTGCAGCCAACATCTTCCTCAAGTTGGTGTGTTAGTCACGTACTAGGATTTGTGCATCATTGGTTAGTTACGTACTAGGAGCCATGCATTGAAAAGAGAGATTGCCGCTACATTATAAATCCAATTGGGTATTAGGATAAGAGTTCAATTGTAGGTTGGTATTATATATTGAAATTCATTTTACTTATAACTGCTTGTTTTAATAATAGTGTATTCTCGGGAGTGGTGACTTTAAATTCACCTGGTGGGGTTTTACCTTGGTGGTTTTTCCATTCGTAAACAAATCATCTGTGTTAAATTTATTTTCCATTACATTTAACTTAGTTAGTGATTTGTTTGTACTACTACGCTTATTGCATGTAATTGAATCTAATTAATATCATGGCACACATTTGGTGCGATGGTCACTCCACAAGTATAAGTACTTGTGGGGTGTGGGGGGTAAGGGCCGAGGTTCAAGTCTCCAGGAGGGAACTTCATATACATATACACTTAAATTAGGCTAGAATAGAATTCTATCTTGTATTAAAAAAAATATATAATTAATTAATTCACTTGGATAATTAATTGATTAATTTACCAAAAGGGGTCAATACATTTTTGGCTTATCACCTATAATTATTAAATTGTATTTAGTGACATCTTGCTATAATAGTGATTCGTATAATTTTAAATAGGATATACTTTAGCCAACAAAGAAGCAAAGACTCACATGTGTGTCGAGAAATTAATATAAAATTTCATATAAAAGAAAAATAATTAATACAACATATAATTGGATTAAAAATTAACCTTAAACTTTTAAATCAAGTGATCAATTAATTGGAACCCAAGGTGTGTAATCTCCCCTTGACACTTGGCCCTGAAGCTCACACTTCCCACAAGCCTAGTAATTTCTCCGGTGAAATGCAAGTTATGACATTGGTATGGCTATTTTAGTCTAGCTCAAAGCCTAGCTCTACCCCAAAACCCTGTAAAGATACGGCAGATCAAAGAGCACTTTCTGCTGCTTCCTAATTCGAGTATGGTATGATATTGCTAGGCGTGATATAAGCATTTCCATTAACAAAATATGAATTATTCCACAATTTCAGTCATGAAAAAGCAATATAGTGGATTGTGTGTTTGTCAAAAAGATAATTTAACATGACTGAGTGAGTGTGACTGGCAAAGTGTGTCCAACCAATCACACAACATTCTTTAGTCCTCATTTTCTACAAAAGAAAAAATCTTTTCAGTTTACTGCTTAGTCAAAGTGGAAGTTAAGGCATTTCCCTATGCAGATTGATATATGCCAACTACATTATCATCCATGTCCGATGAATCAAACGGTCATGGTTATTCAGATTATAATTGATCAGATCTATCATCTAGTTGATACTTTCACAGTCTCTAAAATCTGCATGCACGTGTATCCATGCACGTGCCCAACTGTCAATGTAGTAAAATCCAAAGGAAACGACGAAACAAACACATTAAAGAGAATAATCATCCTGATGACAGAATGACTATGGCATCCCCAAGTCACATATCGACTAGATCTGCTTCCCACTTGGCCTTTTAACTAAGTATTAGTAATAGTAATTATTATTATTAATCAATGGATTATTTAAATGATTGAATTTTCATGTGATTGAATTTCTATGTTCTACGCGGGATCCTACCCACACTTTTTTTTTTTTTTTTTTAAATAAAAGAAGCATAGTAGTAGTCATTACAATTATGGTTATTATTAAAACCAATGGATTATTTAGAACATTGAATTTTCATGTGATTGAAGTTCTATCTTCTACATGGATCCTAACCACAACTTAAAAAAGAAAAAAAAGAAAAAAAAAAAAGAGCCTCTACACGAATATGAAGGCAGGAATAAAATGTGGAAAGTTTGATCGGTTGGTCATTTTGGAATGGTAGATGCTAAACATTTGCTTTTTCTTTATATCTATCATTGGTACTTTGATGGATTTTTTTCAGATTATTTGCTGACATGCTACGGATCCATCATTTGAAACATGACCTACAAAGTGAATGATTGGGGTTCAGCTCATGCATGAATTCATGCTAAAATTGTTTTTTTTTTTGGAGCCTAGGCGTGGAGTACAGATTCTTCTCCTCTTGGGAACTAAAGGATAAGTAAGACCAAACCCAATGTTACCTGTCCCTCTAGATAAATTTATCATTATTATGATTTAAGAATTAGGGTCAATAATAATTATTATAAATCCTTATTCATCAAAAAAAATAATTAGGGTTAATAGTATTCATGCAAGAGGAAGAAAAAAAAAAGGTTTAGGCAATGATTTTTAGCTTGAGTACATTTCCCTATCCCAAAACCCTTTTTCGCTCTCCGGAGTGTCAATTCAACTATTACACTAAAAAAAATGGTTTAGGCTTTGATTTTTAGCCCAAGTATAGAAACTTTTAGTAATCTACGTTTGGACCTATAAAAAAGAAAAAGAGAGGGGGAGCTAGGCTGGGTAAGAAAAGAAAGGTATTTTAAGAAAATTACTGGTCTCGTGTTTTCTTAGCAATTGAAAATAGATGTCACATGGTTTTGAAATAGGATATATAAAATCTTGGAAAGCCCAATGAGTTGTTAATTAATTTTGATCACTAATACTGAGATTACTATGAAAGGGAACATGTTAAAAGACAGCCAGCTGACAAAGGCAGTGAATTTTTGGAAGTATGAGCAGTCGTCTCCTTGTGGGCTGACTTTTCTTCCTACCCCTTAATCATAATCTAATGATGTTCTTGCTTTATAACCTTGTTTAGTATATAATCTTTGGAATTTTGTTGTTGAACTATTGTGGCCCAAGAATATTCTCTCCTTCTCCAACACTCACCAAAAGCTTCAACTTTCAAGGCCTTATAAGATTCCAATACAAAAAACCCCCCACCTCCCTCTCTCTTTCTCTCTCTCTCTCTCTCTCTCTCTTAGAGGTAAAAACGATTATAATACTACTTTTCTAAGAGACCATAGGCATATGAAATAGAAAGGGTTTGGGGAAAAGCAAAATGTTGTCACTAAGGGTATGTTTGTTTCTTGGCTTGTCTTTTACTTTGAAATTAATTGTTTGTGCAATTCAAACAAGCCCCCCAGATGTAAAATTCCAAATTTCTAGGTATGGACATGTGACCCAATTCCAAATCAACTCCCTCACAAACCCTATTGGTAGTTCAGATGAGATATCGCTATTTCTTCATTCCCTACTTAGTATGTTTTATACTCAAAAAAGTTATATTGAAATTTCTGTCTTGTAGCCTGATACATAATAAATTGTGAAAATCCAAAGTTTTTTTTTTTTTTTGAGAAAGTGAAAATCCAAAGTTGGTGATTTGGATTGTTTTAACTTATTATAGGACTGGCTATTAATATATATTGAAGTTAATTACCAGATATTATAATGCCAGTTAAGTATAGTTATAGGTTCAAATCAAAGGGCAGTTTAGTCAAACTAAAGATTGGAAATTTTCTGTGGGGGATTAGTTTTTACTCTTTGAATAAATATCCCAAAAGGTGAGTAGATTTGGCTCCAGGAATCCATTGCAGAATCCCACATGCTTTGGCATATCAAAAGTTGGAGAATATATGCCTTTTTACAAATCAAGCTTTTTATTTTTCATTTTCCTTCCTTTTTCTGTACTATTTTTTTATCATCTGTGATACACATGGCGCAATCCTAGAAGGACTTATTTCATTTTGCCAACCTTTTTTTACAGGCATAAAATAGTAGTGCTATAAATATTCTTTTGAATGGTGTGCTTTGTACAGTATTTTATGGCTATGTTTAGTGCTAATTGATAATAAGTTTTACCATTTTAATTTTCTTTTTCTCTGGTCCCTTCCATAGGTGTACTGTTCTCAAACAGGAAAAAATGTGATAATAGTAATACAGGCAGCCTCAAAGCAAAGAAATGCGAGCCCAATGGATTATAAAACCTAGTTATGGGGTTAACCACACTTTCTTTACAGTCACTCCAAGTTTGATATCTTCAAAAAATGTTATTCTTTTGAAAGAATAATTAACTACACTTTAATAGTACACGCCAAAGCATTCAAATTTTAACATCTAAATACACATGGATGTGCACGTATCTTTTGAGGGAATTTTTTTTTTTTTTTTTGGGATACAAGAAGATAGAAGATCTACTCTAGTCAAAACTAAATGTATATATGTGTGAATCTCCCTCTTGGAGACTTGAACTCTGACCCTTACCTCCTTCACCCTATAAGCACTTATATTTGTAGAGTGATCATCACATTAAGGGTGTGTAGTGATTTTTGAGGAAAATTATTGAATACTTTGAAAGTACCATAAATACATACTCTCCCCTCTCACATGAATTATGGGTCCCACAATAAATTTAATTAGTGGGATCCATATTTATGTGAGAGGGAGAGTATGCATTTACGATATTTTAGGAGTACTCAATAATTACTCATCTTTTGAAACAATCAACATTTAATTAAGGCCCACTAGAAGGGATTTAGATCCTCTAGATTTCCTAGGGTACTCTATTAATACATTTCCTTAAATCCTAACCACTATTTAGTGCTTTAATGGTCTAGATTCTGCTATGTCAGCATTCCACTAACAATATTCTTAAAATAATAAAATAATCTTGCAAACAATACAATTAGGGATAATTACACTTTACCCACCTGTGGTTTGCCTTTAATTTGATTTGTCTACCCGTGATTTCAATTTTGATACTTTACCTACCTGTGATTCCCTCCATTAAGGCTCTGTTACCCACTTCTGTTAAAAAGAAGGTTAAATATGTATTTTTGCACCATTTTTATGTTTCTCTCCTCCCAAAACATAAAACACATAAAAATTCAAGAAAAAACAAGATCAAAATGTGCTATTGGTAAAAAATATTATGCAATTTCTTAGAACTTCAACTTGTATTTGAACTTATCATCTCAACCACAAATAAACTAATTATACATTTGAAAGCATGATAAAGCCGTACGAGAAAAATTAGATAAAAATTAAAACTCCTAATCTAACTCAACAACGTTCAAATAAATCAAATCAAATCTCCTGCTCCTCATGTCCAAAAACTAGAAACCCAGAAAAGTTGAAAACCTAGAAAAGTTCAAACAACAAAAATTGAAACTCCTCATGTCCAAAAACTAGAAACCCAGAAAAGTTTAAACAACAAGAATTGAAACTCCTTATGTCCAAAAACTGGAAACCCAAAAAAGTTGAAAACCCAGAAAACTTCAAACAACAAAAATTGAAACTCCTCATGCCAACAAAAATTGAAACTCCTCAGGTGATTTTGTTTTGATTTTTCATTTTTTTAGTCTTTATTTGGAAAGAAAATCTTGATTTTCTTGGGAAAACTTTGAGTACCCAGAAAATAGATCAAAACAAGAATCCTAGATGCCACCACATGGGTCCCTCGAGAATGATCTACTCCAACCGGTTCATACCCAGTAGATCCAAGTCGAATTTTGTGCTTTTCGACTTGGCTTCGCCGAAGCCGAGCTCTACAATTGAGGGACAAGAAGACACATCAAGTGCCTATGCCACGCTCCTACGTGCCACTCTTTTCGACCCCAAAACCTCCGACAGAGTTGCTTTTCTAACCATGCCCGATAAGAGATCCACCCCTAGCCAGAATATTTTCCAATACAAGAGCGAGACACGCCGCTCCATGCATTCGCTTTTGCCTTTTGGATTCGATGAGGCCGTTCAGGGGGTTAATCATAGCCCGGTCAAGGCTCCCCGGAAGGTTCCACAGTCGCCTTATAAAGTAAAATTTATGTGAATTTGTTAAATTTGGCGATTTAGGTTGGTTTGGATTTCAATTTTGCAAATTGGGTTTCTAGGGTTTTTTAAAATTTTGGTTTTTTTTCATTGTGCAATAATTATATTTTTGATTTTTTGTATTTAATCCGTTTGTTTTCTTTTGATTCTGGGTTCATTTGTTGCTTGGGCGAGCTTTAAGTTTGGGAGTGAGGAGTGTTTTGATCTATTTGAGCTTTTGTTTTTGACATATTATGTGTTAGAGTAATGGCTAAAGGAGAGATGGGTTATGGATTAGTAACGAAGGGAATCACAGGTAGGTAAAGTGTCAAAATTGAAACCACGGGTAGGCAAATCAAATTAGAGGCAAACCACAAGTGGGTAAAGTGTAATTATCCCATACAATTAAGATTATTGTTAGTGGAATACTGGCATGGCAGAATCTAGACCATTAAATCATTAAAGAATAGTTAAGATTTAAAGAAATCTATTTAATAGAGTATCCTAGGAAATTTAAAGGATCTAATCTCCACTAGAACTCTAGAACTATTTTCATGACTTACTAAAACAATCATTTTGAGTGAGATTGTGAGAGGGAGTGCTCTTCTTCATGACAGAGTCATTTCGATTGATGTGGCTAAAGAACTTTTTAGAAACATGGGAAATGATCCTAATTATACTTGGATGAAGATACAAGCACTAAACTTGAATATGTACATTTGTACAGGTGGTATGGGATAAAATATGTACATTTATACAGGTGGTATTGGCATTAAGGATACTAAGATATGGCTTGAATGCTCTGAAAATTATTACAAATGAGGATAATATGTGAATGCAATTAATAGTAATACATAAAATATAAATAACACTATTTAAGTTTGATCAATTGTCCTATCTTGTCCTTCTCAAAAAAAAAAAAAAAAAAATGTAGAAAAAGTTTGGTCAATTGTCCCCTTTGTGTCTCTATGAATTTTTTACTACACAGAATCTCCATATCCCCAATTTTCATTTTTGTTACGTATTGTAAGTTTTATTTTCGTCATTTTGTCTAATAAATTTCCACTTATCACAGCTCTTAGGTTTTTTTGTCCATAATTTTTACTCCTATTAACTATTAAAAATATTTTTTAAATACTAAAAAAACTATTAATATTTCATTTGATTAAATAATAAAATCTAATTTTAATAAAAATATAGCTCCATAGGTCTCCATCAATTCTCTTCATCAATGAAAATCAACCAGAAACTCGAAGCGTAAAATCAAACCACACAATATTTGGAACCCTAAGACACCATGACAAAGCCACAAATCACCTCAAAGCACAACATTTGGACTCCTAAGACACCATGACAAAACCACAAATCACCTCATAGCACAACATTTGGACTCTGCCACCATCTCAGAACCACAAATCACCTCATGGTGGAACCACCTCTGCTCTAAAACTACACCACCACATATCTAGCAAATACCCTCATCAATAATCACTAGAACCCACCCACCAAATTTCATAGAAGTAACTTCAAGCAACTAGCCCACAACACTGGAGTTTTTCCCAACCACCACATGCAAAACAAAACTTACAAACACCAAATCCAAACAACACCTAAACATATGACCTACAAAATCTTGACCAACGATGAGTGTTGATGTTGAAGCCTCATTGTAGTTGTTGAAGTGTTAGTGGTCATACAAAAATTATTAGATACTTTCGAAGTATGATTTTCCATCCTCTCACATTTATAATGGATTCTACTAATTAAATTTATGGTAAGGTTTATCATGAATATAAAAAGATGAAACACCTTATCATTCTACTCTGGAAGTACTTAATAATTTTCTGCTCAAAAACCTAAAATTCAAAGAGTTAATTACTCAAAATCAAAATTTTAAGAAGCACATGGACTCTTACCTCAAAATCCGATGATTTTACTTATACAACCCAAATAATTCATTAAAAATTTTCTTCAAGTTCTAAGCGCTGATGGTTAATTTAATGTTAGAACAAAACTTGGCTTGATAGATCAATTGTTCAAATGATATTTGATTATTATCAGAACGGATAATGTATCTAAGATGTGATCATAAAATTAAAACTTTTGTATGGTTATTAATTAAAATTAAATACATTGCCCATGAAATGTACCTCGGGGTTAATATTGATTGTGGTTGTTCTTTTTATGGATTTAACACTGAACATCATAATCATCTCTTTTTGGATTTAACCTGTTTGATGCTGCAAATACAAGTATTAGCAAGGGTATATTGTTCTCTCTAAATTACCATACTTTTAGCAAGGAATATCTATCTTCCACTGCAAAAAAACACTGCCTATAAGTGTAGATAACATAATTCCGATGTTAAAAAGAAAAATGACAATAATATTTCCCCAAAATATTTATATTTGTGACCGCCGGGTAGATAACATAGGTGTCATGATTAATCTCTTCTGTTCTAAAAGTTTTTATATTATATCAAGTACTTTTGATTAGTTAGTAAAATATGGTATGTATAATCATTGCGCTAAGTATACAAACAGTTATAATTCGTATCTTTAAGAAAAGAGCATTTCAAAAATTCGGTAGAAAAATACAAATACGAAGAAATACGTGTATGTGTATAGTACATATATAATGTTTATTATTAAAAAAATTCACCATTTCCCATCCCAAAATAAAAATCACCATTAAAAATACAAAAACATTTGTCATATACTTTTTTTTTGAAATAAATACAATATTCTTTGTATTATGGTCAACAATTTATTTTAATATAATCTAATTTTTTTTTAGAAGAAATATAATCTACTTAATAAAGAAAATTATTTCGATAAACATTAACAATAACATTAATATTCACCCAAAACTAATAGAGTAATTGAATCATTACCTATCATTTGTTGCTATTTTTTAGGAATTATTTAATTATTTATTGCTATTTTATAGGAATTGTAACAAAATGTTACGTGTTGGAGTGTTTTACTATTTAAACTAGTGTGTAACTCAATGTATATAAATGGTTATAATTAAAAATAATCACAATTATACGATTCAAATTATACCTCTTTTTTATAGAAAATGCTCAAATTATATATGGTATTAACTTACACTTTTTTTAAATCATACATTCCAAAAATATGTAATGATTTCTCATTATATATATATATATATGTGTGTGTGTGTGTGTGTGTGTGAGAGAGATTTAGAATTTAATTGGTTTTAGACTCTTCAGTTTTTGTACCTAATAATTCACTTGTCATAAAGATTAAAAACTTAGATGAACACATGGCGAAAAATTGAACTCCAATTGAAATCCAATTTAGAATCTAATTGGTTTTGGTCTCTTCGATTTTTACACTCAATAATTCACTTAGTACAAAATTAAAAATTAAATAAGACATATAGCGCAAAATTGAGAATCCAATTAAAATCTAATTGGATTTTTTTTAAGCTTTGGCTATTAACATATATATATATATATAAATATATATATATATATATAGTTAGAAATAAAGTCTAATTGAAATGTGTAAACTTTGGACAATGAAAAGGTTACTTGGGATGTGTAAAGGGTGAAATGTATAAAGCTTATAGGGGAAATGTATATCCATAAGTGTACTCATTATTACAACCTTATCTCATAAACTCTACAAGTATTCTAAGGTCTTATATATATGTGGGATTACTTTACTGTTATTGTACACATCTAAGAGAGATCAAAAGAATTGTAGATGACTACTTGAATATAAGAGTTTATCAATATATATTTCTTGTTTCTTTTACTTTGTTTTATATATTTCTATCATTTTACAACACGTTATCAGCACAAGTCTCCACTCAATTTCAAAAGGAAGTTGTAATCCCATTGTTCTTCAAACATCAAAGATCATTTGTCTAGTTCTCTCAACTCAATGTAAGTTTTCTTTCTAAAGAATTAGTAATTATGCTATTTATTTGTCATTACGTTTTAAGCTCATAATTTTAGTGATTTTTAATTGATTTAAAAAAAATTATGAGATTCACGTTATCCTATTGTTATATATTGTTATGAGATTCACGTTTAATTGATTAAAAATATATTGTTAAAAATGGTTAGTGATAAAACAACTCAATTATACCAATAGCTATATGTAATGTGTTTTGATAAACTTTAAATATGTAAGTATTGTTTCATCACAATCAAGTTTTGAATACGTATGTGTAGTATTGTGTCATTAAAATTGTGTATGAAAAAAAAAATTAGTTATTTAATTTCTTTTGTAATTATATATTTGATATAGATGTCAAACCTTTCAAAGCTTAAATTTGTTGCCCTTGCCATCTTAGGCAATAATTTCTTATCATGGATCCTTGATACTAAGATTCATCTGGAATGAATCTTGATGAGATCTATGTTGATACTGAAGATATTATTATGGATGGTAACAGAGTATCCTAGAAGGATCATTCAAAAGCAATAATTTTTATTTATTATTATTTACATAAAAACCGAGTACTTTAATATAAAAGACTCGTTAGGAGAATTACAAGTTCAATCATCCTAAAAGCTCAGTATGACTAAAGTTGCAATAAACTAAAGGTGCAAGTGAGTTAATCTGGCACTTTAAAATCAGCCCACAATTGAAATTATATAATAGAAGACACATATATCATGTTTCGAATGTGCTCCTACAGTAGTGATATCGAATGCATATGTTCATAAAATGTTATGAACTAATGTTTAATCTTCTAATGGCTGAACAAAATAATGAGCTATTGCTGAAAACCATTGAAGGGCCATGAAATTAAGTGTTATAGGTGTAGTATGGAAGGTCATTATGGTCCATTCAAGTATTTTATGGTTTTAATTGATGCATCAACCAAATGGTCACATGTATGTCTACTTTCTACTAGAAATGTTGCATTTGCTAGGCTTCTTGCTCAAATAATTAGGTTGCGAGCACAATTTCCTAATTATCCAATTAAGAAAATTTGTTTAGATAATGCTAGTGAATTCATATCTCAAGTTTTTAATGACTACTGCATGTCAATTGAAATTGATGTTGAACATTATGTTGCCCATACACATACTCAAAATGGTTTAGCTGAATCACTTATTAAGAGACTTTAAATTATTGCTCCACTTTTGCTTATGAAATCAAAATTACCAGTTTCTACTTGGGGTCATGCTATTTTACATGTTGCATCATTAGTTCACATTAGGCCTACTGCTTATCATAAATTCTCACCACTGCAACTTGTATTTGGCCAACAACCAAATATTTTTCACTTGCGCACATTTGGTTGTGTTGTATATGTATCTATTGCACCCCCACAACGCACTAAGATGGGTTCTCAACATAGACTTGGAATTTATATGGGTTTTGATTCCCCATCTATCATTAAAAAGCTTGAACCTTTAATTGGTGATGTTTTTAAGGCACATTTTGAGAATTGTTATTTTAATGAAACAATCTTCCCACCATTAGGGGGAGAAAAGTCGTTGCCTGAAGCACGACGTAAGATTACTTGGAATGTTTTGACGTTATCTCATCTTGATCCTCATACAAATCAATGTGAATTGGAAGTTCAAAAGATTATTCATTTGCAAAGAATTGCAAATCAACTACCGGATGTATTCACCAACAATAAGAAAATAGTGAAATCTCACATTTCAGCTGCTAATACTCCAGCACGAATTGAAGTCCCTGTAGGACAATCAATTAATACAGCAGCAAACGAATCAAAGCCACACTTGAAGCATGGAAGACCTATCGGTGTTAAAGATAAAATTCCCCGAAAGAGAAAAGTACAAGAAAAACAAGTTGCAGCCCATAAAGAGGCTATATCCAGAAAACAGGTTACATAAATAATTGATCTATTCAAAACTTATGAACAAAAATCTCTTGAAAATAAACCTCTTGAAGAGTTATCCCCTAAAGAGGATCAGGTACCTGAAAATAACGAGATCTCGATACATTATATACATACAGGAGATATATGGGATAAAAATAAAATCATTGTTGACAACATATTTTTATATAAAGTTGCTCTTAATATTACCAGAAGTAATGATAATGAATATGAACTACAAACCATTGATGAATGTCAATGTACAAATGATTGGCCAATGTGGAAAGAGGCGATTCAAGCAAAATTAAATTCACTCAGTAAACGTGAAGTTTTTGGACCTGTAGTCCAAACACCTAAAGGTGTAATGCTTGTTGGATACAAATAGGTATTTGTACGTAAACGAAATGAGAAAAATGAAATTATAAGGTATAAAGCGTGACTTGTAGCACAAAGTTTCTCGCAGAGACCTAGTATTGATTATGAAGAAACATATGCTCCTGTAATGGACGCAATTACATTCAGATTTTTAATTAGCTTGGTAGCAAAAGAAAATTTGGATATGCGATTAATGAATTTTGTTACAACATATCTGTATGGATCATTAGATAATGATATCTACATGAAAATCCCTGAAGGATATAAAATGTCTGAAACATATAATCCTACATCCCAAAGTATGTATTCTATCAAGCTATAAAGATCCTTATATGGGTTAAAGCAATCCGGACACATGTGGTATAATTGCCTCAATGAATATCTTTTGAAAGAAAGATTTGAGAATAATCCAATTTGTCCATGCGTTTTTATCAAAAAAATCAGAATTCAAATTTGCTATTGTTGTAGTATATGTTGATGATTTAAATCTTGCAAGGACTCTAGAAGAGTTAACAAAAATAGCAAATTGTTTAAAGGATGAATTTGAGATGAAAGATCTTGGTAAGACAAAATTTTGTCTTGGCCTACAAATTGAACATCTTCCAAATGGAATTCTTGTTCATCAATCAACGTACATAGAAAAAAGTCCTGAAGCAATTTTACATGGATAAAGCTCATCCTTTGAGCACTCCAATGGTGGGTTGGTCACTTGATGTCAAGAAAAATCCATTTCGACCACAAGAAGATGATGAAGAAACTCTTGGTCCTGAAGTACCATATCTTAGTGCAATTGGTGCTTTGATGTATCTTGCAAATTACACACGACCTGATATGGCATTTGTAGTTAACTTACTAGCAAGGTATAGTTCTGCACCAACTCGAAGATATTGGAATGGAATTAAACATATATTATGTTATCTTAGTGGGACTACTGATTTGAGATTATTTTATCCAAATAGATCAAAACCACAGTTAGTTGGATGTGCTGATGCAAGTTACCTTTCTGATCCACACAAAGGCTAATCACAAATAGGATATTTATTTACTTATGGAAATACTGCCATTTCATGGAGATCTGTTAAGCAAACAATTTATGCTACTTCCTCAAATCATGCAAAGATTATTGCAATTCATGAAGCAAGTTATGAATGTGTTTGGTTGAGATCGATAATTCAACATATTCATGAGAATTGTGGATTATCATCAATCAAAAATAGTCCAACAATATTATATGAAGATAATACCGCTTGTATCACTCAAATTAGAGGAGGCTATATCAAACTCGACACGGGTTTTTGCAGGTTAGGGTTAGACCTTAATGGGTTTGAGTCATAAATAGGTCAACCTGAAAGCGACACGATAAGAAACGTGTCAAAGTGGGTCAACCCACATAACCCACAATAGACACGTTTGATATGTTAATTTATTTGTGTCAACCCAAAATGACCCACTTAACACAACCCATTTAACTCGTATAACAAATAAATATTCATTTTATTTAGATTTTTCAAATACCTTTTATATCCAACATATATTTTAAATTTAAAAAGAAAAATGATTAATTACAAAAACTTACAAAGAATATAATTGGAAATTGAAACTTTACAAATCCTAGATCTCTAAACCCTACAAACCCTAAATCTCTAAACCTTCCTATAAATATTTAATTTTATTTTTTTATTTCAGTCATACTACCCACTCTACTATCTTATAGTTTCGTGCCCAATTCTCAAACTCAAAGTCTCAAATCGGTTATTGCTCTCTCTCTCTCTCATGTGTTTAGTGAGTTTTAGAATTAAAGAAAACCGTATTCTTAGTGCTTCAAAATTTTGCAGTAATTTTTTTTGCATAATGTTTTTGTTCTATATACTTTGAACCCATGTGATGTTATTAATATATGAGATATATTAATTGTTGATTAAAGCCACAGTTGTAGCTTTTGTCTTGTGCCATATGTTTTTTTTGGTGTTTGTATTAGTGTTGGACACTGTTTGCATATCTTGCAAGTGGGTTTATTGAGATAGTTTATAAACTAGAATCTATGGATGATAATCATAGTCATAGTTGGGATTACCCTATTGTTTGCTCCAATTCTTTTAATATTGATACTTAGCATTTGACGAGTTCCAAGGATATTATATTTTTGTTGAACTATGTTATTTTATTTTTGTTAAACTATGTTATTTTGAATTTGGGTTGAAGTGTATGCACTTATTTTGGAGTGTAAAAAACTTATTTCTAGATGATTGTTATATTTTTGTTGAACTATATTATTTTGAATGTGGGTTGAAGACTTGAAGTGTATGCATTGCTTTTGGGTTGTAAAAAAAATTATTTCTAGATGGATGTTATATTTAATATTATGCAAGTTAAAATGAGTTGTGTTACATTTAGGTCAACCCAACATGACTCGTTTATTAAGCGGGTTAAATGGGTTGGGTCAGGTCAACCCGCCTTGTTAACAGGTCGGGTTAAGGTTGAAGGATCATGACACGATTATTAAAATGGGTCAGATTAGGGTTAAGCCATTTAGTCGAATACCCCTACCTCGACACGACACGAACTCGACACGCTAACTCGAATTGACATCCCTAGATAGAACCAAGCATATTGCACCAAAATTCTTTTATGCACATGAGCTCTAGAAGAGTGGCGATATTGATGTCAAGAAGATACAATCATGTGATAATTTGGCCAATATGTTCACTAAGCCATTACCAACTGCGAATTTTAAGAAGATGGTGCATAACATTGGTATGTGTCGACTTAAGGATATTTTTACCATGAACAATGGGAATTTTATGTACTCATAAGGGGGAGTAAATTTTCTAAAGGATGTGTGCTGATTGTACTCTTTTTCCTTCGCTAAGGTTTTTTCCCACTGGGTTTTCCTTTGCAAGGTTTTAATGAGGCAATCCTAAGACACTAGAAGGTTATACAAGAATATTGTACTCTTTTTCCTTAGTCAAAATTTTTTCCCACAGGGTTTTTATTTGGCAAGGCTTTAACGAGGCAAATTCTTAGAAAGTAGTCATCGAAGGGGGAGTGTTAGAAACAAAGTCTAATTGGAATGTGTAAACTTTGGGCAATGAAAATGTTACTTGGGATGTGTAAAGAGTGAAATGTACAAAGCCTAAAGGAGAGATGTATATCCATAAGTGTACTCATTATTACAACTTTATTCCATAAAATCTACAAGCATTCTAAGGTCTTATATATATGTGGGATTACTTTACTTATTGTACACATCTAAGAGAGATCAAAAGAATTGTGGATAACCACTTGAATATAAGAGTTTATCAATATATATTTCTTGTTTCTTTTACTTTGTTTTATATATTTCTATCATTTTACAACATATATATGGCTATTTTTTAGGAGTTTTTTTAATCATTTGTTGCCGTTGTTGATAGTAACATTATCTCTCTAAGAAATATTATGTTCACAATATTTTTACAACAAATTTTAAGTAGTAGGTTGTTATTAGTTGTTATAGGTGAAAAAAAAAAAGTAATTTAAGTTTTGGATTCAAATTAGAACCAATAACAACTTATCATCTATGATTTGTTATAAAAGTACGTATTTCAAAAATATTGTGAACGTAGTACTTCTCCATCTCTTTAGCATTTTATCATCATTTAAGTCCGTATGTAACTATCGTTTGTAAGTTTTGTGCGTAACAAATGCGAATGAAACTTTGAATTCCAAAATAACTTGTGCTTTCCCGTACAGTTGATAACAAAACGGCAAACATGAGTTTTTGTCCTGTACAGTTGAAAACAAAACAGTAAACATGAGTTTTATTAAATATTAATTAGGTACGTACATGTAAGACATTAATACGTTATGCGTATAATTACCAACTATAATTTGAAGGCCTCAAAAAATAAGAACTTTTACATGTGTGTTTTTTTTTTTTTTTTTTTTTTTTTGCTGAGAAGAATTTTTCTCATGGTGAAACACAAATATGAAATTTCTATTTTTTGTACTAATTTTTTGTCATATGATGTGCATTTGCATGAATTTAAAATACTTTTTGTTCTTTTATTTTGACTATCTATTTTATTATTCAGTTTTAATTATTCTATTGATTTTTTTTAAATCAAATTTGCATCTATATAATTTGTTTTTATTTACTCATGCATCACGAATATAAGATTTTTTTTTTAAAGAAACAAACACACACACAAGAGAGATGGAAAGATATTCTAACACAAGCATGGCGCCACTAAATCCATTTAAAAGCTATGGTAATTTTTAAGGGAATGTGAGACAAGTTATATTATACACAACACACTCTTTTAAGCAAATCACGAATATAATATTAGTGTTTCATATTGGCAAAAGGAAAAAGAAAATAATTTGTACATCTTCTTAATACAATATCCAAAAACAATATTTTGCTTAATTTTCCAATAAAGAGTTTGTGGCAAGTCGGAACACAAATCCAAAGCTGGTAACAATTACTTCTAAAATAGGTCTTATATAATTGGTTGTTATAGAAATGCTGGAACTGATCGTTCTTCAAGTTGCCTTTTATAGTCATGATGAAGAAGGTAAAATTACAGGACAAACATCGTGTAGTAGAATAAGGGAAGAGGACTTGCTCATTGATCCTCCTTTGTTAATGTGAGTATCAATCCGTCTAACAATATCGAACAAGACAAATAGCTTCATGAATTCAACCTTCTTTAATTTACACAAGGTTATGGAGATTTTGATGGGACTAAAGTATGTATATGTCACCTAGTGAATGGATGTTTACGGATTTTGGTTTTACTTAAATTGACCAAGTCACTAATTCTCTGTCTTTCGTGGACTATAGTCAAATTGAGAGGATCATATTTGTTGAATGAAATATTTTAAATTGAAGTAGCAGACAGTTGTGAGTGCGACTATAAAAGTAATATAATTTAAGAAAATGATAGTGCCACGCGCAGATAACAATATCAACTATGCATCTCTTTTTTTATTGATTGTGAAAAAATTATCTTATGAAATAATTTTATAAGTCATTCCTCTCATAATATGTGTAGGTCTCAAATATATGGTTTCATATGTTATGAAAGATATGTCTAATGAGATATCTACCTTCTTGTGATTATGGGATAAAATATTTTTACACACTCATTACATAATCGTGATAATTTCATACATGTTAGCATGTTCACTTCACATTTAAAATATGAAATTTGTAATGCATATGTACATGCGATGCACAATAATGAGCATACAATAATCAATGTCCTTTGTGTAATAAGCCCCCAAAATTTTATATAGCAAAACTTATTTAACAAGAAAGTTTTTTTGGTTGGATATTGGTTTTCTACGCACTTTAGGGTTTTGGTGGTCTTTTACTCTTGGGTATTGTAATAGAACCTCCCACTACGAGCTCAAATAACACAACATATTCTATTCAAACAATGCCATATAAGAAGATTATAGATTCTCTTTTTGGCTTGGAAAGCAAAGCTAAAGCACTCTCTCTCTCTCTCTCTTTGTTATAATATGGTGAATGAAACGTAGGTTATCCTTTTACAGAGAAGAGGTAGGGACCATCCTTCTTCCAAGAGAGAAAGAGAGATGGTCCAAATAATGCCCAAACAAAGACTTAAATATTCATTAAATCAAAACAATGTATTAAGGGAAATCTAGGTCACCATCATCTTTGCCTTTTCTTCTATTAAATGGTGCTTGGATGGGAAGGTTACCATCAAATTATAAGAGCACTGAAGTTCCACTATAGAAAAGAACACACATGCAATATGACAATAATTCTGTTGGCGACTGAATCATTTATAATTAACTCATTGAATTATTGGTAGATTAGATGGGGATGAAAGAAAGAAAACTAGTTATTTTTCCTTGTTTTTTTCTTTTTCTTTTTAAAATCTTTCATTTTTTAACTCAGAATTTCATTTTCCAACTCTTTCTTAGGAAGAGCGGAAAATTATTCTATTACTTTCTTTTGTTTATTTATTTTTGGAAGACGATATGAAAGACTTGTTTAAAGCATCTTCACTAACGAGTTAGAACATTCATTCCACTTTGTTTATGACAAGAATGGTTCAAATAAAAAGTAGATTTAGAAGGGTTTGAAATAAAATAGATCATTGTTGTCTCTCTTAGTGTCCAACTTGATGTTAAGCATTGAATCATTTATAATTAACTCATTGAATTATTGGTAGATTAGATGGGGATGGATGAAAGAAAGAAAACTAGTTATTTTTCCTTTTTTTTTTCTTTTTAAAATCTTTCATTTTTTAACTCAGAATTTCATTTTCCAACTCTTTCTTAGGAAGAGCGGAAAATTATTCTATTACTTTCTTTTGTTTATTTATTTTTGGAAGACGATATGAAAGACTTGTTCAAAGCATCTTCCCTAACGAGTTAGAACATTCATTCCACTTTGTTTATGACAAGAATGGTTCAAATAAAAAGTAGATTTAGAAGGGTTTGAAATAAAATAGATCATTGTTGTCTCTCTTAGTGTCCAACTTGATGTTAAGCATTGAATCATTTATAATTAACTCATTGAATTATTGGTAGATTAGATGGGGATGGATGAAAGAAAGAAAACTAGTTATTTTTCCTTTTTTTTTTTTCTTTTTAAAATCTTTCATTTTTTAACTCAGAATTTCATTTTCCAACTCTTTCTTAGGAAGAGCGGAAAATTATTCTATTACTTTCTTTTGTTTATTTATTTTTGGAAGACGATATGAAAGACTTGTTCAAAGCATCTTCCCTAACGAGTTAGAACATTCATTCCACTTTGTTTATGACAAGAATGGTTCAAATAAAAAGTGGATTTAGAAGGGTTTGAAATAAAATAGATCATTGTTGTCTCTCTTAGTGTCCAACTTGATGTTAAGCATATTAAATAAGTAGGCAAAGATAGATACACAGATATTTATCACAAGATAACAATTTTAGATTGATTTTTTATTCTTTTTTTTTGGGGGGGGGGGGGTGTTCATTTTTAACTTAAACCTTTTTGCATGTACGGACTTCTTTACTACATTAGTATACCTTACCATGCCTTTCAGTGAAAGAAAAATACTTTTGACGGGAAAGAAAATTTGAGTCAAAATCAAATTGATCCTTATTCTAATTTGAAATTAAAAATTCTTGAACTTTGAGAAGCATGCAATTTGATGAGTTTATCTATATTTCTATCTCCCTCTTGTTCATTGTTATTAACAATTCATTTTAGAATATATTTCAACAAAAAATTTATATAAAATTTTATTAAGATTTTTTTTTTCCTTCTAGCCCATCTCACCAAGACCAGAGGATCAATTTGGAAATATCAGAAGATTAAGGGTCAATATGATTTTAACACAAAGTCTAGGTTTTTTTTTTTTTTTTTTTTTTTAGTTTTCCGTATTTTTAATAACTTATTTGAATAATTCGATAGTTTTAGATCTTTTAAGAAGAAAAAACTTTAGTAATTGAGATAAAATCATGTTTGATAACAAAATTTCATCTAAATTTATATTTTTAAAACATGACTATAGTTATGCTACCCAAACTGTATATTTCAGAAAAGTTTAAATATACAATACATTTAAATAGTTTTGGAATTATTTTACATTTTTACTTTTTAAATAAACTATTATTTTTTTAACCAAAGGCTTCCCGGCTCATAGGGTTTGACTTACCTTTAGTACTTTTTTAATTGGACATGTCCTTTAGTTATAAATATACAAAAGCAAGTAGTAGTCAGTTTTAATCTCCATATTTTATTTAGTTACTGGGTGATGTGGCAGTTTCTCAACAAAATAAAAGGAGATTCCAGTTTAAAAAATACTAGAGGTAAGCCACACCCTTTTCCATATTATGCTCTAGTCATTTTGTGTAAGACATGGATTTTAAGGAAACATATTTCTCAAGAGTGTCTTACAAACCAAATGGATCTAATTTTAGGTGATTTGATATTAAATATATATGTGGTTCACCGACTCTCCTGCCACGAGGGATCCATTGAGATCGATTCAAGTTGGACATACAAAATCAGGCTTTTTCTTCTTGATTTTTTTTTCCAATGCATCGCTCCACGAGCAAGGAGTGAGAGAACCAAGTAGGTTGTGGTTTTCAAATTTAAAATAAATAAATAAAATTTAAACTCAAACCAATCGTATCATATATTATACCTTAAATATTAGGCGTTACACATTGTCGTTATGCAATACGGACTAGTGTTAGTTTTACACGTGTATGACATATCTTTGTCACATAACTCATTATATGTACATTAAGATATGTCGGATTTATTTTGACCCTAATTAAATTAACCAATTACTTAAGTTGATTAATTAGTCCAATTTATGAAAGATTCAATATAGGCACAACCACATCACCAAACTAGAATTTAATTTAGCAAAAAATAAATTTCAAAAGACATGATAATATGGTGATGATAGAGAAAACTCCAACAAGAGATATATAAGTCACATCTCCTTGAAGAATCCACTAACAAAGATTGAGATTACAAGTACATGGAATGTACTTGATCCCAAAGTACCTACCTATAGTAGAACGTCCAAGTTATCCAAGCGCAACTCCAACTTGGTTGGACTACTCTCCTTAGTAACCTTTTTTGATGTTCATGGATCTCTAATCAATAACTAACTTCACAGCAACAAATCTGTGGTAAGCGTGTTTCAGTTTTTACACCAACAGATCTTTAGATTTACTTGAAAGTTTCTGATATGGTCTTTGTGTTACTGATTTTTTGCTAATTCCCGCGTCTCAATAGATTAACTAAGAGTCGGGTAAGAGTTAAGGAAATAGAAATTTCACTATTTTGAGTGGATTCTTAAGTTGTTTTCTTATGTCTTCTAACATAGATCTTCAACGCTATTTACAACACTAAAACCTAAAACTCAAATGCATTAAAAATGGTGATTTGACTTGGATTTGCCAACATAACAACATTTGACCCTAGCAAAATATTTTAGAAATATTATCCTAAATAAACCCTATTATTTAATAATGTATCATAATTTTTGTTTTGATTAGAATTCAATCTCATGCAACATGTTTTAGCCATATAACTTACGGTAATATTTTTCTACCAAAAATGTTTTGGATATATATATATATATATATATATATATATTACTGTTACTATCCTTCAATCCTTTATTTTTAAGTTTACAAATATATAAACAAATATATATATATATATTTTAATTTTAATTAATCCGTGCATTATGAAGTCCTTTTACCAGATGGTATATGTAGGGATAAGGGCCCAAAGTTATGTGTTGGGCCTTGGGCCTTAGCCGAAGACTTCGGTTGGTCCGAGAATGAATAAAAAATAGTAAAAGTGTTAAGCTTAGAGTCCCATAAGTAGGTTGCAAATGGAAAGGTTGGGGAAGATGGTCCGAGGAGGAGCATCTCCTCGGAAAAACAAAGCACATATCAAATGTATATCCCATCGTTCAAGGTAACCCTCCAGGAAATTTCACCAATGGGGATGAGCATTATGAACGTACAGGAGAGATGGAAGCTCAGAAATATCTAAGAAAAAGTTATTGCCACCGCATTGAATACTCTGCAGCTAACTTTCTGGCCGAATTTATGTGGAAAAGACCCCTGAACAATACTGTCTTGGCTACCCCAACTCACAGAGGGTCAAAGGGGGTGTCCGATGGGACAAGTACTCAAGTAGTGCCCTGGATGATCAACAACTGAAGGGCCAGGATCATTGAAAGGGAGATATATAATGTTAGAGTCTCCTGAGAACTGGGGGATCGAGAAATTAAGGGAGAAACACTATAGTCATCAAGAACTGACTTTGTACTCACACTTGAAAGAAAGATATAAGAACAAATCTCCTCAAACCGTGCCGAGGATGATTTTCTTTAGCTTGAATCAATTTATCTTCCATTTCTTGTCTTCTGAACCTATTACATTCGTTGTCCAACTTGTTAAAGCTCAGTTTTCCTATCCACTCTCTACAAATTCATTGTATTGGACTTTTTAGGCCTAAGTCCATCCATCCTCTTGGGCCAAGGACTCAAAATTGGTCCTTACAGTATATTAATTAATTAAATTTAAAATTTTACTTTCACTCTCTATCCTTTTACAATTTTTATTCAAAATATATATATATATGTAGGGTCACGATTCGTGGTGGACCGTAACAGTGTCGGGTTCGCACGTAAAACGGCCCTAACAATATCATTTGTAGAGCGTGGGTTTGAAAGGCTAGGCCTTGATCGATAGGCGGTGGGTTGTTCAGGGGGTTCATACAAGGTTAAATGATCGTCACCCCTAGAGTACTTCTCATGGAGGTGGGCTGGGAGGCTCTCGTTTCTTGGCCACTTTTTCCCAGCCCCTTCCCAAGATTACTTCGTTTTCCTTTTATACTCGCCTGTATCCATTTATCCTTCATCCACGTGTAGGGTCAATCTTTCCAAGGCTGATACTTGTCCCATCAGTCTATCCCCCAAAGTCATTGGGGGTGGTTGTAAAAGCCAAAGAATGCGGCCCTGTCGGGTTCAGAACATTAAATGATAATAACCGCAGCTTTCCCCGGATATTTTAGATCTTTTTTCCGAGTTTCAGTTTTATACCATTTTTACCCTTCTTTACGAGGGGGAACTTTGGGTCTGCCGAGGACTGAACTACCCTCGGCGGTACCCAAAGTCTATTTTGTTGAACTTGGGCCATAATCCTCATCGGCTTGGCCCATAAATCATTTACGCCCTACATTAGCCCCTCAAAACCCGACTGTCCAACCTCTGGGCTGGACAGGGGGGTTTTGGTGACGCCAAACTTCTTCCTGTGGCCCAATCCATTCGGCCTATTAAACATGCTGGCGGTTCCTCATATGCCCAAGAGATTCACTGGTCTACGAGATAGTTTTTAATTTCGCGCATGAGGCGTTCTTATCGCTTGGGGTATCCAAAACGCGCTTTGAATAATCACTATTTACGAGACTACTTTAATTCGACGGTTTATTTTGATGGGGTGGAGAAGTGGAACCGGCGTGTTTGGGTTTGCTGATTCCTTTGGAGATCTGAACCTATTAAATGCCCCCCGCTCCGCCCTCTGTATAAGTAGGACAGGAGGAGGTTATTGTTTTTACCAAAAATCCCTTTTCATCCCCCTGCGACTCTGGAATACTTAGCCTCCCTTAGGATTCGGTTTACTCACTGGTTTATACTCTTAATCGTAAAATACTTTACCATAACAACAAGGGATGCAAAAGCCCCACCCCTCCCAAAAACGCCACGTTCCGATAAAGCTTATCATGGCTCGATCGGGACAAGGATGGCGAAGACTCAAAATCAACCTCATCCTTCTTTCAGTCAAAATCCGAAGCAGGGACTCGTCACGTCAAACTTTCGACGTGACTGAGTCGAGAACACCCAAGATCGTTACCATCCGGCTCCTCACGAGCGTACCTAATATGGCACCGGCGTGTTAGGAGTCAGGGCTGAGGCAGGGGCTAAGTGCTTCTGCTTCTCTCTCTTTTGCTCCTTGGTGCCCTCCCCCTCCCTCTTCTTATTGTCTTCCCAGCACCAGTTCCGCCCTGGTGCTGTTTCTTTTCTATCTTTTGCTCCTCTCTTTGTCTCTTCATCTCTTTCTCCTCTTCTCCTCCTTCTTTACTCATGTCCTCCATTTTCTTTATTCATCCCCTTCATCTTCGTCATTGATTTCTTCCTTACTATTTCCTTCTTCTTCATTCATTTTCTTTTTTAAAGTGAGTCCCTCTCTTAGTATGAGCAGCAATGAGGCAGAGATTGGAGAAACTTTGAAGACGAGTTTAAAAGACGCTTGACAGTTTACTTTTCTGTACTACAGATGTAATGGTTGCTTAGGCAGTTTACATTTTGTATAGGCTCGTTTGAGCCCCTTTCTGTATGTTGTAATAATTTTTTATATTAATAAAAATTGTTGTCTACCTTATTTCGCATGTTATGTCTCTATGTTTTCATAAATTTGCAAGCGCTGCTCGGCACAATAATATAGCATCTAAATCAATGACGACTAAGACCAAAATATTTGATAATAAAATGATGTCGCCATAGCTTTAATAGAAGTGCTTGGCACAATAAGGCCGACCCGTAAAAAATAGTACTTACCCGGAACTAGCCGAGGAGAGAACCGAAGGCTTGATGCCGTGTGAGAAATAACCGTCCGAGGACATATCCCCTGCCAAATGAATAGCCCTCTTATACGACTAAATGCTGAGGCGTCCCATCACCTTCCTTACCCCCTTATTGGCCTTAACCTTCTATGGTGTTTAAGCCGTAGACGAAGTGACTTGACGTTTTTATCAAGTAGCCCATCTTACGAAATTCAAACCTTTTACTTACCCAAGTATTTGGTTTCCCCATAGGCTTGAGTCCGAGGACCATGCAAGACCTAGGTTCTGTCCAACACTTGTAATTTTCATCTTTTGTACTTGGTTTCCCATAGGCTTGAGTCCGAGGACCATTCAAGACCTAGGTCCTGTCCCCGGGCCCTTGTGCTAAATCGGACCTGGGCCGTGAGTTGACTGGGCCCAAAATTAGGGGGTATTTCCGTATTCTCAGGCCACGCGATACTTTTTGGGCGTCCCAGTATTCGAGGTGCGCCTTCTCGAGACTCCTCTAACTTCAGGGTTGCAGACGACGTTGGAAATCGAGCCAGAGACATTTTGTCTGTAGCGTTCCTTGGGACGCTGCGTGAATTAAATGCTACTATTTTATCTTTTGATATAAAATAGGAGAGAAAGTTACTTTCCCTACGCACAAATCCTTCAGCTTCCTCCTTTAGGAAATCATGTTTGAGGCAAGGGTTAGGGAAAAAGAACTTTCTCCACCGCGGAGGCGCCGTGTCCTCCCGAGACTCAAAGGAGTGATGCACGGGCCAAGAAAGCATAAACTTAAGAGAAATTTACACTTCTACGGAGGGGGGAGGGTGTCTCCCCCCCTTTCAGTCAAAATCCGAAGCAGGTTCTGGTCATGCCAGATTTTTGGTATGTCCGAAGAAGGAATTTCCACCATCAGCACTGTCTACCTTGTAACCGGCAAATTCTTGCGGGGGCTTCCCAACTTCCGGCTCCCTGCGCCTTTTCTGTAGATGGTGTTAGCCTGAGGTCAGGTTCTTTGGCTGCCTGAGTTATGGGCATGCAGAAGTGTCGAGGAATAGTTTCCTTAGACAACAACTTGGCGCAGTAGCCAACCTCTCCTCTGAGCTGTCCCCACGACTTTCTCTCCACTCGCTTGTATTTCCCTTTACTTATGTAGTCAGCTTTAGTGTAAGCTTGTTTCAGCTTTTCATTATACACTGTACTGTTCCTTTGTCTTAATAGAACAGGAGTCCATTTCTCTATACATATCTTTCTTCTCCGTAACAACTACTTTATGCATGAATATTAAATGCAAGCTTGCTCTTAAGGATATTCCGAGCAGAAAAAATGGTTTAATACAGGTTCCTACTAATTCAAACTCACAAATATTATCAAGTATAACAATGATAACTTTCAATAAATTAAATTCTTGGAACTAACCGGGATAAGCGCTGAGTACTACGCGATGCATGTTAGACCAATGTCCGAGAACGATAATCTCTAAATAATTCGTCTGAAAGGGTAGCTAAGTAGCGAGGGACTTTGATTGTGTTTTTGGGTAATGAATTGCGTTGTACCGAGGGCAGATTGTGGAATCTATGCATTCAAGGTATTAACCCACTTGTGAACTAGGAGTCCTCCTCGGATGGATTTTGAGGTTTACGTGCCATAGTTGGTTCCACATCCAGGTAGTTGGTTTTTCCCATAGGCTTGAGTCCGAGGACTATGCAATGCCTTGGTTCTGTCCAAAACCTAGTTTTCCACATCCGGGTAGTTGGTTTTCCCACAGGCTTGAGTCCGAGGACTATGCAATGCCTTGGTTCTGTCCAAAACCTAGTTTTCCACATCCAGGTAGTTGGTTTTCCCACAGGCTTGAGTCCGAGGACTATGCAATGCCTTGGTTCTGTCCAAAACCTAGTTTTCCACATCCAGGTAGTTGGTTTTCCCACAGGCTTGAGTCCGAGGACTATGCAATGCCTTGGTTCTGTCCAAAACCTAGTTTTCTCTTTGTATGGGGCCTTGGCTTGCCTTTAGCTCTAGGGGAGCTAGCTCTTCAGCCAAGCCCCTTGAGTTTATCTATACGGTTAACGTTACCAAGCGCCTAGTTTGTTCCGTACGAGGAGCTTTAGCTTTTAGGGGAGTTAGCTCTTCAGCTAAGCCCCTCGTCAAGAAACGTAGCCCCTAGTGAGATTTTATACTTGAACTCTATAACCAACGGTTAGAAATAACAGAGGAAGTGTTTCAACCTACCACCTGCGCCAACACGCAAGCCTTCCCCACAGACGGCGCCAATTGTAGGGTCACAATTCGTGGCGGACCGTAACAGTGTCGGGTTCGCACGTAAAACGGCCCTAACAATATCATTTGTAGAGCGTGGGTTTGAAAGGCTAGGCCTTGATCGATAGGCGGTGGGTTGTTCAGGGGGTTCATACAAGGTTAAATGATCGTCACCCCTAGAGTACTTCTCATGGAGGTGGGCTGGGAGGCTCTCGTTTCTTGGCCACTTTTTCCCAGCCCCTTCCCAAGATTACTTAGTTTTCCTTTTATACTCGCCTGTATCCATTTATCCTTCATCCACGTGTAGGGTCAATCTTTCCAAGGCTGATACTTGTCCCATCAGTCTATCCCCCAAAGTCATTGGGGGTGGTTGTAAAAGCCAAAGAATGCGGCCCTGTCGGGTTCAGAACATTAAATGATAATAACCGCAGCTTTCCCCGGATATTTTAGATCTTTTTTCCGAGTTTCAGTTTTATACCATTTTTACCCTTCTTTACGAGGGGGAACTTTGGGTCTGCCGAGGACTGAACTACCCTCGGCGGTACCCAAAGTCTATTTTGTTGAACTTGGGCCATAATCCTCCTCGGCTTGGCCCATAAATCATTTACGCCCTACAATATATATATAGGGTCACTCGCTCTAACAAAATCAATGTGATAGATTTCATTGATCTTTTACATTTCAAGTAAAAAGGATAATTTGCTTTCGCGATACTAAATTTTTTTTTTTTTTTCAATACTACTACTTTAATCCATTTAAAACTCTTCTACCAAAATTCTAATTCGTACAAATTTATATATATATATATATATTTTTTTTTTTTTTTGCGTGGAGATAATAATATTAGGATTGAACCTTGAATGCCCATATGGGCTCAAGTCTTTAAAAATCATTGCAAATTGAAGGCCGAAAGGAAAGCCCATAAATGATTCATTTTTAGCTCAACTCTTTAAAAATTCGCTGCAAACTGAAGCCCAAAGGAAACGCAAATACGTCACCTTTGGAAACTGATACCCGTTGGTTTCACGTGATGGTTGGTGTTCATTTTATAGTCCAGTAGGCTTTTGGGTTGGATCTACCTCCCTTAAAATTAAACCAAAAGAAAATACAAATATACTTATAAAAAAAATACAAAATATAGAAATTTTACTTGCTTTTTTATTTTAACACTTTATTTATCATGACAACATTCAATAAAAAAAACAATTTGTCAAGACTTCTAAGCTCTAACTTAGTGGTATTTTTGCTATCTCTATGGTTCGATAGGCAAGATATTGGGCTTGAAAGTCATTACAATTCATATTTTGATGGTAATGATAGTGTGTTGGTGGTGGTGATGGGAGCGACTGTCGTGGTGGAAGTACATGGGCACAAGCCCATAGTGGCACTCGGCCCTAATAGGTGAAGTTGTTTTGGTGGCTTAGTGCAAATTGCAAAAGGAAGAAAAATAAATGAGGTGATGTGGGCTTATAGTCATAGAGTTTAGTCAAAATACTAAAATATTACCTTCTCTTTTTTGGTGAAAATAAGCTTCATTCAAAAACTAAGTAGCAACAGTCTCAGTACAAATCCTGTTAACATACATCCCATTGAGGTCATCCTCAAAAACATCAACTAAGTTCACAAGCGGACTATCAAAGGTAGAAAAATCAACATCTAAACAATAGCTCATCCTAGCAAGACTATTCGCACATCTATTCACCTGACGGAAGCAATGCTTAATACAAATCTGCAGTATGTGAGAGATCAAGAGCCTGCAATCATCCAATAAAGGTGAAATGATGTTATTTACATATGAAGGATTTCCTAAGGCATCCACAATACACTTGGCATCAAGCTCTATTTCAAGAGAAGTAATGTTTAGGTTGCCGTATAGAAGGAGCCCCTCCCTTAATCCCCACAGCTCAGCAACAAAGCTGCTGGTCATGCCAATACACCTACTAAAACCAATAACCCACCTACCTGCATCATCCCTAACTACCCCTCCACAACTTGCCAAGCCGGTGTTGCCACAATAGGAGCCATCTATGTTAATTTTCCACTAGCCTTGGATCAGCTTCTCCCATCTAATCCTCATCATGACATTTCGAGTCAGCAACCTTGGAGAGGAAAGGCAGTGAAAGAACTCTAAGGCTTGATTAACAATCACCAAAGCTAGCTTCGGGTTCCTACTCTTACCATTGAAAACCAAGTTGTTTCTACTCTTCTAAACATTCCACACAGCAAAGGGAAATACAACTTTCCAAGGCAGTTGAGTAGCACCTAAACTGTACTTAAATTTACTATTTAACATCATTCATTCCTGAAGGTTGCTCCTTCAAAAAGTTTGATTAGAGGATAAAACCCCCAACTGGTTCCATAGGCATCTTAACAGCGAGCAATCCCTGAAGGCATGCAAAATGCTTTCTTCTCCTTCTTGGCATAAAGGACATGTAGTATCATGACTAACACCCCTCCTCTCAAGGAAATCCTTAACTCCAACGCCTATTATGGACGCATTTCCAAAGAAAAGTTCTAATTCTCGGAAGAGTATTCACTTTCCATATCCAATTAGCTATGAAAGGTTCTGTGCATTCAGCCCCCATGGCAATCGTATAAGCACTTTTCAAATCAAATGTGCCTTAAGGAGACCCCGACCAAGCCAACTTATCAACACCTCTACTCAAAAGTGTCACGGGAGTTGCTTGAATCAACCTTTTAATTTCTAAGCAAAGCTCAAAGGGGATCTTTCCCCAATCCCAACCCATGTCCATCATAAAGTCTTTAACTTCTGAAAGGCTAGCTTGCCTTGTGATAGGACCCTGAATCAACCCTCTAAGTGAACCTCCATTTGTCCAATCATTTTGCCACACATTCAACCCACTCTCCCTACCAACCAACCACTTGCTACCCTTAGTGAAAGTATTCATACCTTTTTTCATTGCAGCCCATATGTGAGAACAAAGAAGTCTATTGGCATTGGCAGCAACTCTTCTTCTCTGATTACAATATTTCAACTTCAGCACTCTAACCCAAAGGGCCTCCTTTTCAGTGTGGAACCTCCAGTTAAGCTTAGAAAGGAGAGCTATATTCTTGCCTTTAGCTGATTGTAGCCCAAGCCCACTTTCCTCCTTAGACTTTATCACCTTATCCCATCCAAGCCAATGAATCTTCTTGGCTGACTCTGACGATCTCCAAAGGAAATTTCAGTTAACTCTATCTAACCCATCCAAAATTCTGCTGAGTAGATGGGTACATTGCATGAATACGAAGGTATAGCAGCCAAGGTAGCTTGTATGAGAACAAAACGCCCCGCTAAAGATAGCATGTTAGCCTTCCAACCCGAGAGTTTTTGTTTCACTCTGTCAAGAATGAAATTGCAGTCCTAAGATGAAGAGCCAAGATGCTTTAGAGGAAAGCCAAGATACTTCCCCAAGAAAGGAATGGAAGTAGAGCCAAGAATGTCATATAGTGATTCCCTTGTGTCTCTATCCACATTTGGGGAGAAATAAACTCTCGACTTAGCTTCACTCACTGATTGTCTAGATATTTCACAAAACTCATCAAGAATATCTCTAATGGCAGAACAATTTACCTAATCAGCTTTGGCAAAGAAGATGAGATCGTCGGCAAAGAGAAGGTGAGAGAATGCAGGACCACTTTGAGAGGGTTTGACTGGCTGCCATGTCTTCATATTGCACTTCTCTTCTATTAACTAACCAAGAAAGTCCATGCAAATGATGAATAGGTATGGGGAAAGCAGGTCACCCTGCCTTATCCCTCTAGAAGGCAAAATCGGGTCTAAGGCTTCCCCATTAAATAGGATGGAAGTGGATACCGTCGATACACAACTCATTATGACATCTATGAGCTTTTTGGGAAGATTGATCCTAACAAGCATGTTTCAAATAAAACCTCACTCAAGCTTGTCATAAGCCTTTTCCAAATCTATCTTCAAAGCCATGTACCCCGTCTTCCCTTTCTTTTTCCTAAGGGAATGAATTATCTCCTGAGTAATGATGACATTGTCAATACCTTTTCTACCTGGGACAAAAGCCATCTGTAAGGGAGATATAAGCTTATCCAAAAAAGGTCTCAACCTTGCCACAATAATCTTGGTCACCATTTTATACACTGTGTTACAAAGGCTAATAGGTCTGTAATTACCTAATGTCTCAGGACCTTGGATCTTAGGAATCAAGGCAATAAGAGTTCTATTCAAATGTTCAGGCATTTTCCCACTCCTGAAAATCTGCTTGACTTCATCAATCACTGAGTCTCCCACTATCGGCCAAAATTTTTGGAAAAAAACCCGCATGTAACCCATCCGAACCCGGGGCTTTAAATGGTTTTAAGGACCACAAGGCAACCTTAATTTCTTCTTTAGTTACCTCCCCACTGATGCTCTCTCTATCCCCATCTGAGAGTCTAACCTGACAATGTAATATGATAGGATATTCCCTAAATGCAATCTCATGAGATGTCGAATATATCCCATTAAAGCCACTTCTAATAAACTCTTTAATATCACTTTCCTCAAGAATCCACTCGCCCACTGCATTTTTTTATTACCATGATCTGATTCCTTTTCCTCCTAACCAACGTCGAAACATGGTAGAAAGCTACGTTCCGATCACCCTGGACCATCCAATTCACCCGAGACTTTAAGGCCCATAACTCCTCCTCTTGATTGAGAACAAGATCAAGATCCCTAAGGAGATCCTCTTCCAACTTAAGAAGAAAACTTGAAGGTTTGATAGCAATAGCCCTCTGAATACCATTAATCCTAGCCATCAGATTTTTCTTCTTTATAAAAATATTCCCAAACTGATTTTTATTCCAAACCATAACATTCCTAGTGAAGCTATCAACGGCCTCTACAAGATTATTAGTACCTCCTCACGCTTGAGAGACAACGTCAGGAAAAGTAGGGTCTAAAAGCCAGCACGTTTGGAACCTAAAAGGCCTCTTCTTACCACCGCTTAAATCTAGCTGCATCTCTAATAGAACAGGGCAATGATCAGAATGATACCTTGGGAGATGGGTAATTTTAGCATTCAGGTATAACAAGCACCACTTAGAATTCACAAAGAACCTATCTATCCTCTCTTGAATCAAAGCTTGAATTTCCCTTCTATTAGTTCATCTGTACTAAGGACCCGTAAATCTGATATCTATCATATTTCATTTATCTAAACACTCCTTAAACAAAAGAAACCTGCTCACACTCACCGCTCTACTCCCAAATTTATCATCATTTACCAAAGGTTCATTAAAGTCCTTTGCTACAACCCAAGGCATATTTTGAAAGTTTGCTACTTTCATGAGATTATTCCACAAAATGTGCCTTTTAGCACTCCTAGGACTAGCATACATAGTAGAGAAAAGCCAAATTACAATTGAAATTCGTACCTTAACCATGATGTGAATTTCTTGTTCAATACTGGACAGATGGGAAACTTCAACTTTGTCTAAATTCCACAGCACCCAATTGTGTCAGTGTGGATAGTTCCATCAAAAGAAAGCCTCTCAGTGATTTCCCTTGCTCTATTACCCCCAACTCAGGTTTCCATTACCACCAGGATAGCCGGATTATGATTTTGAACCATCTCCTTAACACGATTCTAAAAGGAGGGCTTCATCGCACCCCTACAATTCCAAATGATGATATTCATGAGGAATTCAGACATTCATAAAAAGGAAGCCCCAACATCACCACCTCCTTCAAATTCCATCTGGTCCACTACAGGACCTTCTTCGTCTAACCCTCCCCTGGAAACACTGTGACCATGTGCTGCAAGACTCCCATTTCCATCTCTTGAAGAGCAGTGAGCAAACTGAAGACCAGTGTTGGTTGGAATACTTGTATCAGCTTGTGTTCCTCCTCTGGTGTCGGAACATCCACCAAAAAAACCCACTAAGGATTTGTCGCTACTCTCCATGCCAGGTCGGATAGAGGAATCCAACCCTCTTTCACATTCTTCTCTGTCAGTAGGAAGACATCCTTCCAATCCTTCTTGAAATTTATGCTGAAAAAACCCAAAATCCGAGTTGGGTTGGCTCGAATCTCGGCCAGCATGATCTCCGAAATTTCCACCACTATTCCCTCAACGTTTATGGCCTATCTTTGACATGGTGGCTACAAACTGAAACTCTCCAGCAACTCTCGCCCCTACATCTCCATAGCCAACTTCACCACCTTTCAAGTTTTGTGTGTTCAGCTCCTTACTCTGCTTCACAGCAAATACCTTCGTGTTGCCTTCCCCAGCTGTGCTAGATAGTTGAGTTTGTAAAGCCCTTGCATGCGCAATATCCTTCATGCCCTTTACTAAGTTAGTCTTCCTTCGATTGTAAGCTAAAACATTTCGGCCTTTATCAATTTTTGGTTCTTTAAGCTTTAGACTTTGGGCCGAAATTGGTTGGGCTTGGTTCACACCTTCCTTTCCTATTCTTTGGACCTTTTACTCCACTTGGGCTTTATCCAATATCATGAAGGTAGACAATTTTCTCTTAGTCTCCCTGTTCAACCCGTTGGGACCATCAGCCTTCTCCACACCAACCCATACCTTCCTATTTGCTTCCTAATAACCATTGTTCCTCAGCTCAAAAGCCGACCCTTGGTCAGGTAAGAACTCACTACTTCTCTGTGTTTTTGTCCCGTTCTTCCTGCAAGTCATTACCATCCATGGCCCATACGATCCTTCATGCACGTCCTCACGTACGACATCGTTCTCCTTACCATATAGCCCCACCTCTACCTCAGTGTTGTTTGCAGCACGCACAACATGTGAGCTTGCTCCTCTATGGCCTGCACCTTTCAACTCCGCTTCCTTACATGGCAACACTGACCTAACAACATATGGACAGCTCTTTTTTCTATGGCCCATTCTGCCACACTCAAAACATAATTTATGAGTACCTTTGTATGTAACCAATTGCTAAAGCTTTCCTATCATCACCGCAGTGATAAGCAACTTATCCACATCAACCTAGATACACAATCTTGCAAACTTGCCTCTAGTTTCAATTGCAGTAAACGTGTCAATCCTTAACACATTGCCAATAGCCTTCTCGATATGTTGGAGTGTCTTAGCATTGTAATATTCAATTGGTAACCCACTGAGTCTTATCCAAACTGCAATGGAAGACACATTGGCTGAATCAGGCTTGAAGTCTGGTTCCCATGGTCTGAGCGAAAGGAAGTGATCTCCTATAAACCAAGGATCTTTCTTCAAAACATTTTCAAAATCTTCTCTCAATGACAACCTTGTGAGGAAGAAACCATGTTTTAAGTCTACAACGTCCAAACACCTTACTGGCTTCCACATAGCCAATAGTTTAGCTTGAAGGAAATTTAATCCAACAGCTTTGTGGTACACCTTCATAATCAGAGCCCTCGCCCATGGTCTTCGAATCTCCTGTTTGAACTCCTTCGAAAACTTCACAGCTACCATACCTTGCCTAAGCATTTCCACTTCGTCATCCAACTTGGCATCATCATCCATGAGCTCCTCAAAACTAAATGCTTGCATGTATGCACCCGGTATTTCACCCATAAGTTTTTCCTTGAAGGAAGCATTTTGGTTGCCAGACCCCCTAATGAAACTAGGAGATGAAGAACCCGAGCTTTGACCTTCATAGAATCCAACATGGTTAACATTTTTAACTTTCATATTACTGTGGGCAAGTTCCTCTTGTTCGTCATGGGAGAGAGAGCGTTCCATAGAGAGCATTCTAAAATATTACCTTCTCACGTGTATGATTTTATTACTTTTTTAAATGTTTCAATGCCTATGAATTACGATTTATATTTTTAATTGATAAACCAGAAAATTTGTCTTATTTTGTATTTTTATTGTATTATAATTTTTCAAAAATTACTTTATCATTGTATTTGTATCATGCCAAACTCTTGTTTCATATTTATATTTCTAAATTGAAACACAATGATATAATAAAAATTAGTCTAATCACATGTCCTATGCATCAATGCGTGTGTTAGAAACTTTCATTTTTAATAAAAATATATCATTTTTAAGTAGTTATAGTTTAAAAATAAAATATGTGTACTAATTTTATGATATTTAAACCTTTTTTACTTTTATTTTTTAACCAAATTTTATATTGAAAATATGAAATTTTTTTTATTATGTGGGTGTATATGTAGGGTTGTAAGTCATATTAGAATACGATGTACACTTTTAAATTTCTCAATTTAGCTTTATATTCTTATTTTATATTCAATTAGTGTCTAACCACGAGCATATGCATGGGTACAATAAAAAACAATCACAATTTTATAGTTCAAATTATACTTTTTTAGAAGATGTTTAAATTATACATGGTATTAGCTTACACTTTTTTAAACCATGCATTTCTAAAAATATGTAATGGTTTCTCTTATTATTATTATTATTATTATTATTATTATTATTATTATTATTATTATTATTATTATTATAAAATTTATAATTTAATTTAGGGATAATTACACATAACCCACCTGTGGTTTTGACGAAAATCACTTTGTCTACCTGTGGTTTTAAAAGTGTCACTTAACCCACCTAAGGTATGTTTCCGTCAATCTTCGTAACCCACCTTAATCTCTGCCATTACAAAAACACCTTTTAACCCCAAAACAGAACATAACGCGAATTAAAACACCCAAAACTAAAAAAAAAAATTGAGAGAAAGACCTGAGGTGAGATCAGCTTATTCTTCATGGTTTGGAGCGTTTGAAGGGGGAGAAAACACATGTTTTGCATCATTGAAGCTAGGCAAGGTATGTGTGACTGCTGTTCATCGCGACCCACCCACGTATTTGTGTTTGTTCTTGATTTAGGGTTTTAGATTTTGTTCAAGTGCAAACTTACTGTGTGAAAGTCTAAATTTGTACTTCCCAGGAATCGTGTTATGTTGATATGTCTTCATCAAGTGATAATTTCTCAGGTTCATTTGGGCATATGTGCAATGAGCAGACTTGTGTTTTGAGAACAAGTTTGAGTTTGTACAATTTTGGGAGAAGGTTCTTGGGTTGTTGCCGTTATAAGGTTGGTTCTAAGTGTCCTTTCTTTGTTTGGGTTGATAACCCAACCTATCCTCATGGGAATGAAACTGCACCTTTGGCTCTAGAGAGGATGTCTAGGCTTCAGAATGCTCTCCAACTTGCCAATGAGAGGGAAAGGGCGGCTCTGGAAACGGCAGAAGAAGCTAGGCAAATGGCAGAAAAGACTCTTAAAGAGGAAGCCAAAGCCAAGGAGAGGGAGAGAAAGGCTCGAGCTATCTGTGCAAAAACTAAGGAAAAGGCCATGTTTGTTGAAGAGAAGCAAAGAATGTGGAAGTTTGCATGCATTTTGTTGTGGATTTTTTTTTGTTATTGTTATGTTCTTGTGTTTTGGCTCAATTGGGTTCTATGGAGTGAAGAGATCTAGATTGTTGCCCTGAAGTAGTTAATTGGTTAGTAGAGATAGTTATGGCAATGGTGTTAATGAATTTGCATTGTAATAGTACTAGCCTACTGATGTAATGTTTTGATGTGTCAATGAATGAAGAATTGGTCAATTACTGAGTATTTTGTGCATACCATAACAACCATTCAATGGAAGAAGTATTGGTCATGCCACTAGTCTGTGGGCATATAATGAAAGAAGTATTGGTCAATTATCAATGACCTGTGCATATCATAACAACTATTCCACAATAACAACTTCCATACACTATATTAGAAAAATATACTTGGACACAATCTGTAGTAGTAATAAATAAACTTCCATATAATCTTGTTTGGACAATTAATGTTCCATACAGTTACTTGTGCATACCATAACAACCATTCCACAATAACGACTTCCATACAATCTATATTGGAAAAAATCTACTTGGATACAATCTGTAGTAGTAATAAATAAACTTTCATATAATCTAGTTTGGACAAATATTGTTCCATACAAACTGTAATACCACAACTTTCATATAATAACCTGGAGTGTATTGTATGTTAATTACAAAAAAGCATATTCCAAGACCAGGAACATATATATATATATATATATATACACACACACACATATATACACATATATATAATTGCTCAAAACAAGGTGATTGTTTTTTACACTAATTGATAATTACAAAAAGCCAACAGTGGTCTTCACAAAAAAAACAAAAAGGCTCACATGTTTTGACTAGCTTTACTCCCAATGCTAGCATGCGTACCCACTAGCTTCATTCATTTCTTGCCTTTACTCTTTCCTCTTTCCACCCACTGAATTCATTTTTGGTGGCCTTTGTGCAACAAGTTGTCCTTTAGTCCTCACACCACCAGTGCTCTTATTTGCATGTGAAGGCTACAAAATAAAAAGTAGATCCACTTGTTAAAAAATATCACAGTCTACACAACCATCTAGGAAAGAGGTTACTCAACTAAGTTACCTGTGAAAAACTTGGTAGGGTATCCCAAGTCTCCCTAGGTGTGTGAAACTCTGGCTATGAGAAAGAGAACCATCCTACTTTCCTGTGAGATGGCCTAACTTGATTTCCTTGCTGTGAGGATGAAGGCTGAGTGGCAGACATCATGTTGTACGTCTGGGTAGGCTGCTGGGATGGTGGCTGGGGTGTAGGTTGAGGTGCAGATCTGGTACTAGGTGTAGGCACCCCTCCCCTTGCCTGCAACAAAACCCAGTTTCAATACATAAATACCTTTGTAAGTTTAAAAACAAGTTTTTTTTTTTTTTTTTTTTTTTTTCCTTTTAAATCCCAAT
>NC_044911.1:40681202-40725488 GCF_001633185.2 Quercus lobata
TCTTGTAATGGCTTGCTTTGTCTCTTTGACCATGATATCTTTGTCTATAACCCCGCCACGTCAGAGCTCAAGGCACTCCCTCCCGCGTCCAACGTGGACAGTGTCTGTTTCGGTTTCGATTCCAAACGTAACGAGTTTAAGGTCATGAGGATTCGTTATGTTCCAATACGTGAGCCGCCGGTTCTTCAAACGGACCGGGAAGTTCAGGTTCTTCGTCTGAACCGGGTAGCCGAGGTGTATAGTCTAAACAGTGGTTGTTCATGGAGAAAGCTTATCAATATGGTAGACAATGATGATGTGCCTTGTTCTTCAACTCCCAGCTGGGCTTATGCAAATGGGGTTTGTTTCTGGTGTGATTTTAACGACGAGAAGGTTGTTGCTTTCGACGCGAGCGACGAGGTGTTCCAAACGACGCCGATGCCGGATGCTATTAGCCTTGCTTGGAATCGCTTTGAGTATGGGAGGACTTTCACGGTGCTAAATTAATTGGTTGCTATGATAGTTTTTCCTAAGAACGAAGAGGAGGAGACGTGTTTTAATATCTGGGTGTTGTTTGAGTTTGGTGTTAAGGAGTCATGGACTAGGCTTTTGAGGATAGGAGGCTTTCTTGGTTTAGAAAGGCCGTTGGGGTTTTGGAAGAATGGAGAGTTGTTTGTGGAGAACAGAGAGGGACAGCTGGTTTTGTGTGACCCTTTCACTCAAAGAGTAAGAAATCTTCATGTTGATGGTGTAAAGGGATCGTTACAAGTTTTATATTACACGCAGAGTTAGGTTTCAATCGAGGAGAGTAATAATTCTAGAGGTAAATGGTTCATTCATGCCCTTTTCTTTTGATTTGCATTTGGTTCTAAATTTTTTATTTGAATTTTGATTTGTGCCATTGTGGTTTTGTTTGAGTAAGAGCCTTGAAATTGACTATAGCTGGTAAGTTATGCGTTGATGAATGGATTGGTAGCTTTGTTAGATTGGCAATTACTTTTGTATATGAGGTTCGGAGGCAGAAATAAGATAGGTGTAAATGTAATGACAAGGATTCATAATTCATTGTTGTGGTCGAATAAAAATAAATTCTGCTGGTAGTTTCATATATCTATAGTGAATCTATTGGGCCCTGGCAATTGATGTTTATGACTAATCCAAATTTTGTACAAACCCATTTGATTTTTAAGCTTCGGTTGATGAATGATAACATTGATTTGAATTAAACAATATAGAGAAGTAATATTTTTCCTGCAAACAAATCACAGCCAATAAAAGGTCAATTACATTATAAATACTATATGAACAAAGCTTTACAATGAGCTGCATACTGTGTTTATACATGGTTCAAATTTAGGGTAGGAAGACAACAGCTTGGCAATTTTGCTGATGTCTGCTTATAGATTTCTTTGGGAGACTTGAGCTCATTTATGAAACTGACTAAATTTTTTTAAAAGGGTTATGATTTTAGATAATTGCTTTCAATCCTCAATATTTACAAACATTTATGTTGGTTCAAAAAACTTTTGGGGTAGTTGATCATATGACTAGGTAACTTCAAAATATGTCTCACTTTTCTTGATGGCCGTGTTGATATAGCTGAAAGTTAGAGTAAGAAAAATGTGTAAAGAAACGGTGGTTTGAAAATTTACCCTATCTTAGCTGTATTAGATCAAATGTGGTTTTGTTGCTTGGTAGAACATATTCTCTGTCTCTCTCATGCTAGCTAAGGGAAGGTAATATTTCCTGGAGATGAGGCATAGAATAATAATTGCTTTAGTAATGCACATCAGTTAGGATCTTCACAGGCATTGGTCTGCAACATTGTGGCCTGTAGAAGATTATGCTCAAATTGCTTCATAGATAATAGTGAATGACCTCCTGGAGTACAATTGTGTCAAAGTCTCTGACCATGGAGACATCAGACACTTGGTCTGCAATTTGGATTTTTGGTGCTATTCTAGTTGGTGCTCGTGACTGTTTCTCTCTCTCTCTCTCTCTCTCTCGCAATGAAATTCTTATAATTTCATTAAACATAAACTGAAATACAACACATCATAGCAGTCCATTATGCAGAAATACACGGAGCCTTATCATGACAAATCTGTGGATCAATACAAGGTGGTGTGTCTTCAGGCCATACTTTCTCCCTGTTTCCATACTGTATGTGCTTGGCTATTAGGCATGTTGCTTGGTTAGCCTCCCTTCGTGTCAGATTGAAGGAAAATGCAGAAAACCCTGCTGTTTTTTTTTTTTTTTTTGAATTCCTTGAACCAGATAGCTATAGCTTGCTCCTACATTCTCCAAATTTTTTACAGCCGAGAAAACCTACTGTGCAAATGCAATCACCTTCCATCATGATACGACGAAAACCCATATAATAAGTGAACAACATTCCTGTTTCCAATGCCAGAGCTTCAATTTCTGGTACTTGGAAAACCCCATTAATTCTATTACACATAGCTACCATGAAATCTCCTTTGGAGTCGAACAATGATACCAGTACAATTCCAGAATATTGATCATGTTCATATAAAGCACCATCAATGTTTACCTTTTACTAATCCAAGGGAAGGGGCTTCCAATAACATCCCTGATTGATACTGAAAGGTTGGTCCTGCGTTAGCATAGGACATAATCCACACAATAACACTTGCACTTCACTACGTATCTGCTGTGGTACAACACTTCCATCCTCATGAACTATGTTGTTCATGTTTTTCCATAGTGCCCTGGCTATACAGAAGAAAGATCCCACTGCCTCTGAATTGAAGAATTTGAATTCATAATCTGCACAGCAAGGTTAGTAAAATCCTCCATCTGGCCATCCAATAGCGACAGATTCCCTATATTCCAAACAGCTTCTGCAATTGGGCATTTTATTAATTCATGAATTAGTCTCATTCTCTAATTAGCAGACATGGCATATTATGCATTTCTCGTATAGTGTGCTATAAGTTATTTGAGGTTCATCACTATGCTATAATTGTTAGAAATGAATTTTTGAAAAATTCTGTTATTTTGTCTATATTAGAATTTAATTCTAGCTACCAGTTCTAGAATTATTTTATGTTTCTAGAGGGTCTTTGAGTCCTAGTTGGTTTGTGAGAGATTCTTCTCTTTATTGTATGCCTTTCACGGAGTCATGGCTAAGTATCATTATGGATAAAAAGTTTAGATCAATTTTCCATTAACAGAAAATATTTTCTCTCAATTTGGTTTCATCCTTCTCAAACTCTACTAATGATTGCTATCTACTATCTAGTAATAAAGCTAATTCAGGTCAAGACATAAGAAGATAATCATCAAGCAACTTTAGCTGTTGGCTTCAAATTCTTCTCATGTTTCCCAAATGTGATGATGGCAATGTTCTCATCTTGGTTGAAATGTTAAGAAAAAGGGAAGAGTGCACTTTGCCTTTAAGAAATGGGTGATTCCCAATGGATGTGGCATGGGAAGTTGGGGCAGAATCTTTGGTCCATTCTTTGCTTGTCCAGTATCTCTATGTCACTAGATTTAAACATGGCAGGTACAGCCAAGGAGTATCATCTTTTTTTCCCTGAAATAAGTAATGCCCAGAGAGTTTCAGTGTTATTGGTATATAATGTCTGGGGACTGAGAGTTCTAGAGGCAATTGCTTTGAGAAGAACCTCTCACATTCCCTTTTATAATGAAATCATTTTAGTATTCCATTAGAGTATTGCTCATTCTTTTTAATACTTTTGAAGTTTCAATTTGAGGTCTCATGGCGCCTATAGTATTCACCTTGTGTTGTGGTTTTTGTTGCTAAACTCAAAGTGTTGTTTTGTGCATTTTATGTAGTCAATTATTATCCCAGAAAGAACAAATGGTGTCAAGTGAGAAAATTTAGAGGTTGGATGTGCCTTTCATGTCTTTTTTGGATAATTCAATAGTTAGGGGAGGGGGGATTTGAAGAAGGGTTTTTAAATACCATTATTTTTTAGCTAGTTGTGCTTAAGCCTAGTTGTTTATCTCTCAATAAATGTGATCCCTAGTTGTTGAATTGTTTCGAGGATTATATTCTTTCTTGCCACTATTATGACAATGTTTGCGCCTGTCAATGATATGGGTTATTCCTATATGATAATCTTCCATAAGGAACTCCTAGTTGAAGTCAAGTTTTTTAATTATTTATCACAATTTGCTAAAAAAATAAATTACTTTCATCAAAACCATTTCTTCAATGTTGGAAAGTTAGGTAAGTATGCAGTACCTTTCCTCATAACCGTGTCAAGTAAAATAAATTTCTCTATTGAGCAATTGTGCATTATTAGAAGCACATACTGCTTCTGTTTTTTTGCATCGATCATTCTGGTTTCTAAGTGATGGGTTTAAAACCTATGTCTATGCAGATAATATATCAGTATTCTTTGTTTTAATTAACAGTAGATTTGTTTGATGATTCTTTTAGTAAGCGCTTCTGACTTCTTTCAGTGTTTCTCCCTCCAATTTTACAGTGCTTAACTAGAGCAGGTTGCAACTTCTAGAACAATTTGTGCACAATTCCTACCCAGGATGTTATTACTCTTGTGGAAATTCTTCTCAATACATTGCCTCTGTTTTTGTAAAATTACTGTCGCATTCTTATGGAGGCAAGTTTGATGGATCATACTTGTAAAAGTAAGTTATTGTTTGCACCACATAACTTATTGTGGGATTTATATTTTTCTAAAACATTCATTGGATTTTTTATTTTTGCTGAATAAACAAACCATTCATTGGATTAATGCCCTATCTTACTTGCCAAATATCAAATCAATTGGTCTGGATTTAGTCATCCCATGCATGTACTCACTTTTCTTCTTATAGATGTACTTCTTTAAACACTGGTTGAGAGTATGAGACAGCTACTAGGTTCTAACCAACTTGAGTTTTGCTGCATAAAGTATGAGGAGAATGTGAAATCAAATTGTGGTTGAAAGGACTACACCCCGTTAGTTGATTTTAGATAAATTAAATCGATTTTGTACATTACCTGATTACATGATCAAAATTCAATTTCTAGTTAATTTACCACAGTAAAATATGTTACAAAATAACCAATAAAGATTGACACAAGTTTTTTTATGATAACAATGTAAAAAATTAATGGATGCAACCAAAGGTAAAAAAAAAAAAAACACACATCAGGAATTAACCCTATCTCCAAAGGAAAATTCACCATTAAAGTCGAAGTTTTACTTTAGTAATACCTTTTTTTGTTTAGTTTTTTGAAGGATAAAACGTCATCATTCAACCACAAAAAGTATACAACTGGAGCAACCGATACAAGCTAGAGGAAACACCTCCAATCGAAACCAACAAAAGAGACAACAATACAAAGGCTTCTGCTATATCTAAATCAACTGTTTATCCATCTAATTCTCTAAAGCAGCTAAAACAGAGAAAAAAGAAGAAGAAAGAATTCCTATAAAGAACAAACAACAAAAAAATATTAGAAACTCAAGTAAGACTAACAAAATTAGCCTCTAAATATTCTAAAGCAATGAGAAGTAGCGTTTCTGGCTAGGAATGCCTAGGAGAGCTTCATTCTACTTGTTCCAAATCATTGAGTTAGTTGCAAAAAATATTGTAATTTCTGGCTCTTTTAATTCATTTATCATTTGGTTTACCACATCCACACAGGATAGATTCGAGCATTGGAACAGATTATGTCTGTAAAGTTCCACACCTCTAGTAATACTTATAAACGTGAGAGAACTACTACCCTGAGCAATGAGCTTTTTTGAATTGCAACAATCTAGTTGTTACCAAATTCGGATAATCTAGCTAGCTAAACCAATTTCTTGAGCCTGAAACAGGAAAAAAGATTCCTTTGGAACCCATGAAATTTGAATTCGGGCCTAGTTAGTTAGCATTAAACTTGGTTAGAAAGCTTTTTTCATGGCTTGGCTAATTAGGCCAAGATTTGAGGGACATATAATAGATTACTTAAGGTTATGTGTTGTTTTTTCATGTTTGTAGCTTGCATATGGGCTACTCATAGGCTCATGGATTTTGCAAGTATTTTTTGCCAAGTGGCTCATGGATTTTGCAAGTATTTTAAGCCCACTTGGCAAAATCCTCCTATGGGCCTAAGGATAAGCTCAAATAGGCCGTAATCTTTTCTAAGATTGTAAATGAATTAAGCTAATCATAAACAACTCGAGTTTGGATTGATAAAAAATTCGTTCATGTTTGTTTGTTTATAAATAAGCCTAACTTAAGCCTTAGCTTTAAACTCATTTAATAAACAAGCCGAGCCCAAGCAAAAAAATTTGTTCACGAACAAGCTCGTAAGCTATTAGGCTTGATACAAAACAATTCAAACATAGATTCATTTATAAGTTTATATGTGTTAACTAAATATACTTATTATATATATCTTAATAATGATAAGGCTAATATGGGACCACTACCCATTACCTTAATTTTTTTCCTTCCTCTAAACTAACCAAGAACTACTTTAGACTATAGTTACATTTAAAAATAAATAAATTAATTAAGAGGACTACATATAATCATTCTCTATCAATCATCTAAAGTAAAGTTATAAAACATGTTAGTATTTTCTCATTCACAATAGTTACAAACATGTATTTTTCTAGTTTTTCACCATCTAACATGAATGTAAAAATTGTATTTTGAAAAATTGCTGAAGCTGTAAACAAGGAATGGTGAATGAATAAATTTAATTATGTAAATTTGTAATTTGAATAATGGCTAATCTTAAGAAGGACTAGATGCATGATAATTATATATATTTTTTTAGATCTCAAGTTCAAAAGCTTGACCTGAGTTTGAGTTTGAGCTAGATATTACGTTTGAGCTTAGTTTGACTAATTAATTAAGCCAATCCAAGCTAAGCTCACGCTTTTTTGATTTCCCACAAGACTCAAACACTATTTTTAAACTTGTCACAAGCTCCAGCGAAATTTGAGCTTCTGACATCTCCTAACGAGCCAAACTTGAATATACACTACTCGACAAAACTCGGCTCATTTACTGCCTTGAATTCTTTCCCTTCCATACCCCCTTCAAAATTCCCATTACATAGGCTTGGGCTTGGCCTATGTAAAGTAATTGGGCTTGAACAATATCACGCCTTTGTGCCAATCCCAAAGACATCTCCATTCTTGTTGTGTGTATAAAAAATAAAAATAAAAAATCCAGGAAATTTTTTTTTTTTTTTTTTTTTTATATTCAATCTCGGTGATTTTAAAAAATAAACAATAAAAAATTCTTCGCCGTGGTGAGTGAGGGACGAATAAAGAGCGGAAGTTAAAGCGGTGTCCAAGATATTGAAGAAAAAGAAGAGGAGAGAGAGTGTGGAGAAGTGTATAAGAAACGACGCCGGTTTATACGGAAAGAAAACAGAGCTGGATAATCCGTGGTCGTTTCATTGGTAGAGATAGTCGTAGTCGTAGACAATAAATAAATAAGATCGGAAGTCGGAACCTTCTTCAGGGGAGAGAGACGCAAAGAAGTCACAAAAGAAAAAAGCTTGGCTCCGGGTTAGGAGAAAGGGAATTCCACAGCACGTCGTCGTTTTACTGGTCGCAAGTGAGTTTCTATCTCTCTCTCTCTCTCTTAATCTTTCACGTTCTGTTATACTCATGAATGTATCAAAATCTCAAACTCTCTCTGCTCCGCCAAAGCCAATCTTAATCCCTCTATATATATATATATATATATATATATATATATATATATTTATTAATTATTATTTCATTTTCCTATAAATTAAGAACTCACTCACATATATAACTGCGTAAAAAGCTAGCCCTAACTCTCTCTTTCAGTACCACTTATCAATTCAGCTTATCAGCATTCTAGTGTCTGACGGTTACTTCAGATTTTCAGTTTTATACATACTTCTTTTAAATCAATGAAAAAAAAAAAAAAAAAAAACTTTGGCAGTCTTTTTGGTCATTTTCAATAGGCATAGTGTAGGGAAGTGGCTATTTGCTATTCATATACAACTTAGATTCCAGGATAGTGCTGGAGTGAGTGAAATGTGCTAATTTTTGTTGCAGTTTTACCCAATTTGCTGACTACAATTAAAGGATCTTGAATTCTCCTGGGTAGAATTTAAGTTCAATTTTCTTCATTCATGTTATCTTAGTTTAATTTTCATTTTCCGCCTTTTATTGTATACTAGAAGAGTTTGTGCGGGGACACAAAAGTTCAAACACCTCCATGTCGCCAAATTAGAGGGATTAATTGGTATGCCATTTTTTAAATCCGCGAGTCTGCGGGCAAAGTGGACAATATCATGTGTGTGAAAGTTCGGGGCGCGACAGTTGGAATATTGCATCTCCTTCTCTATGTCTAGAAATTTGTATAAAAATCTATGGTTGAAAAGGAATTTAGTTCTTAGCAGCTAGCTAACAGTTTGCGCCGTACATTGTTTGTGATTCTTAGGTTTCTACGTTGCAAGGGGGAGAATCAAAACTTAAATGGCAGCGTGCTAGAAAAGTGTAAAGTATTTATTTGTAATGGATGTAAAGTCTCTAGCAAAGTCAAAGAGGGCTCACACTCAAAGCCATAGTAAAAAGCCCCACGGCTCTCATGCAAATCAGAAATCAAAAGCCCCGTCTGTTGGAACTAATGATGCCGGAAGGGCAAAGAAGCCTTTGGGAAAGCAAGTTCCAGAGAAACCCCATCGGTCTCAGGGTGCGTCTAGACTTCCCACAAACTGGGACCGCTATGAGGAAGAATTTGATTCGGGGTCTGAAGATCCGTCCGTCAGTAATAGCACTAGTCAACCTTCGGATGTTATTTTGCCAAAGAGTAAAGGAGCAGACTATTGTCACCTGATTGCTGAGGCCCAGTCTCAATCTCAGTCAAATTTATACATGGATAGCTTTCCTTCTTTGGATGATGTTATGCCTGGTGTGTCCTTGCTTCTTTTTTATTCTTAGGTGTAATTTTTTTTTACGTCATTTAAGAAATTTTAGCTGTTTATATATGAGCCAATATATTTGTTGACCTATACTGGGCTGTTTACGTAACTCAGATGCATAGCATTTTAATCCAATTAAAAGTTTCCATATCTAGCATGTTCTTATACTTTGGTTTTCATCGCTTTGATCAGACATTTTTGTGGAAATAAGCACCCATAGCCATAGGTTTGTTACTGTTGATGAAATATTTTTCTTTATCTTCACAAGGTGGTGTAATTAGTATTTGATGATTCACTTAAACTATTTTCATAATGTTTTTCAGTACTTAAAAAAAAAAAATGTTTTGATTAATTTCTATACATATCCCATTTTGGAAGTGAATATTGCTCATGGCATTTAAATTTGGCCTATTTGTAAGATATTAATAGATTATGCCACAGGAAGGTTGCAAGTCCATTCCCTTCCTGATTAGTATATTTGAGACAAACTCTGACATGGTTACCATTTCCTGTTCCTCAGATAATTAATCTTTCCATCAGTTGCTGTGGGTTATATCTTTTTCTGTAAAACAGGAAATTGAAAAACAAAGTAGCTATATTTACTTATCCATTGGCTTTCACTGTCGCTGCCTAATAAATAGATTGTGTTAAGGTTTCAATTTGAAGCACTTGTTATAAAATTAATGGCTAATTTGACAGGAGAATTCAATCAGGGACTAGGCCCAATGCTGTCAGTTAGGGGAGAGGGCATTCTATCGTGGATTGGAAATGATAATTTTGTTGTAGAAGACAAGACAGCTGCAACTCATGAGGTAGTTTTTTCTCTCTCCCCCCCCCCCCCCAACCCTCCTTCTTTTTACCCCTTTTATCTACTCTTTGGAACAAGCGAAACAATTTTAAAAACTGAGAGAAAAGGAGAGCTTGGGCATTCTTTTCCCATTTTAGAGAATCTCTCAGAAACACTTTCGCCTGCTTGATTATATAGAACTTTACAATTTTTATGTTCAATTCAGTTGCTTAGTCAATGTTGTGAGTAGAGGCATGACTCTCTCTCTCTTTGAGAATTGATTTGGTTTTTTTGACTTGAAAATGACCCAAACTTATTGCTCTTGACACTGGATTGTTCCCCATCTTAGTAATTCAAATGACTTGCTTTTGCAATTTGATTGTCAAGAATACTTGAATGCCACCAACACACCAATAAATGCTTGTATGTGCCTGTGTTAAAGGCCCAATTGTTATCTGAGAAAGTGAAAAATTAAACATTGCATTTATTTTGGAGTCATTTTAATAAATTGGATATGCAATACATCAGGCCGCAATGTAATTCCAGGTTGAGGTTGGGTTCGGTTGTTGAAATACCACGCAATTTATAGGATTTACTTTACATTGACTTTCATGTCTACCATGGGTTTTCTTGTAGGAGTTTTTATAGCATGAAGCTATGTTGGAGTCTTCCTTAAATAAAAGGGGAAAAAGGGGGTAGTACATTCCTCACAATGAAGAAATGACATTGCCTGTTGAGTGGCACTGGAACAGTTGGCATTTCTGTCTACCATAGCTGTGCCTTTTTTTTTCTTTTTCTTTTTGGGTATGAAGGTCTCACTCTGGGAATTTGAACTTCTAAGTAAGCATCAGAATCTGTGTATAACTGAACCTCCTGACTACGTGTGCTTGTGGAGGGTTTAGGGTTTAGGGTTTAGGAGGATTTTTGATCTAGGGTTTAGAGTTGTTGAAGAAAGGGTTATAGGGTTGTGTTAGGAATTAAAAGTGGTTTGATGAGTTTTTTGATGGCTAAATTGGTAGAAAAAAAAAGTGGGATTTTAGGGGTTTCAGAGGTAAAAGAAAGGGCTTGATTTGGGGTTGTGAGGAAGAAGGAAATAAGAGAATTTTTTGGTGCTCAGGGGTTCACCATAACTTATTAAATAAAACCCCCATTGAAAACTTTTTTAACCGTTGGAAACATTTAACTAGACCTTTAAAACCACACTCCACAAGTAGTAACAATGGACACTTTAAAGATGTGCTAGATACATTAGTCTGACCCAATGCGGCATGACAAGTGAGGCATGGGGTATATCATATATGTTCTGTACGTTTGTTCCTTCTTTCCAGTGTTTAAAATTCTATAGCATGTCAAAGCAAGAGGTAAGAAAGAGAGAAGGGAATCTAACTTGAATAATCATGGGGGGTTAGAAAAATAATAATGAAGCAACATGTGTTCTTATAAATATGATAGGCAAGCCAAATTGTGCTTTGCAATTCCATTTTAAGCGATGCACTTTTTTATTGTTATTGTTTCATTAGAGATTTGCTTCAGGCCACCTGTGGCTGTTATGTAAAATTTAGTTGGCTAACATGTTCCTCCAACCTCTTTTTTCTTTCTTCTTTCCAACCTGGGTGGTAATCGTACAGGCATCTTTTCTCTCCTTGAATTTGCATGCTCTTGCTGAACAACTTGCGAAAATAGACTTATCACAGAGGCTATTCATTGAAGCAAATCTATTACCACCAGAGCTGGTATGTTTAATTTTCCATTGTGATGTTGAAAATTATTTGGTGACTCTGTAGCAAGTTTTATAATGACTACATGAAGAGTAAAACTAGCATCTATTAGTATTAACAAAATATAAACAAAAGATAACTGTTTTATTTTTTTTACATTTCAACTCAATCATCTATCAAAATGGACCTCAACGTTCTTTTAATTCCCAAAAATCATCTATGCTTGATTTTGTTTCAAATTTCACTGAAATTTCCCTTTCAATGTACAAAACCAAAGAATTTGTTAGAAAATCATCTACCTCCTTTCCTAAATTCCAAAATGACAATAGCATTCTTTAAGGCTCTTTTTGGTGAGAAATCTTCAGTGTTAAAAGAACAAAAAAGATGATTATTAGAGTGGAAAGAATCTTGTTTGTTTCAACTGTTGTTTGCCTTTAGGAGTAATTAAGAAGGAATTTGTTGGCGCCAAGAGCCATGTAGCTCAACTAGCATCTCCTGGTGTTCTAATGGAGATGTCTAGGATTCATATCCACCTTCTCCCATTGTAACTATCAAATTATCCCAAAAAAAGAAGGAATTTGCTGGCAACATTTAGAATTGGCGACAATAGGACATGTATGTTTGCGATTATACTATTCCTAAAATTTTTCAGTGGAAATAAACCTGAATTCAATTAAACATTTATACTATTGTTTAGTACAATTCTTCAAACTCATGTTTACAAAATCAACTATGTTCAATTTGTGGTATGCCCATAAAAAGGGGCATATATGAACTTCATATCAAAACTTTTGATATCTTCATAATATCTGAGATGCCCTTGGTTTTTATTCTAAAGAAGTCAATGTTGTATGTTACATCTCACACACTTTATACATCAGTGCACAGAGGGAATAGAGACAAGTAGATGTCAAGAATCTAACCAGATGCAAACATGTTATAGTCAAGCATCCACAACAATATCTGAGAAATTTTCTGAGAAGTTAAAGATTGAAGATCGAAGTTCTGAGGATACATCATCTGGCTCCTCTGGAAGTAGCACAAATCAAACCTTGTCCAGCCGTGAGTCGATTTCAGTGAAGTACATTGATGTTGATCTCAGAGAAGTTGGCAAATCTACTCAAAATGAAGCATCACAATCAACAGCAGAACTCAGTGTGAAGTCTGTTTTGGACCCTCAAAAGAAACTCTCCACATTTGAGGCAGCAGATGCAGAGGAGGAATTGGATATGCTTCTAGACTCTTTTGGAGAGACCAAGAAGGCTTTTAATTCCTCTGATTTTAGGTCCAATAACCCCTTTCCTGTTTCACAAAAAGAAGTTTATGTTGCTCCATCACTTTCAAAGATAGGGCCAGATTCATCTAAAACTTCGTCAGGTATTGCTAATCTTGACGATACACTTGATGACTTACTTGAGGAAACATCAAATGTGATGAACCAAACTGGTTTATCGCAGTCCCTGGAAGAAAAGGCCGTCCATCCTGTTCAGTCTTCTTCCTCACACTCTGGAACCAAGTCCAAAGTTTTAGATGAATTTGATTCATGGTTGGATACAATTTGATGTAGGTTTGAAATTCTTACCCATCAAAGCCTAAGATCTTGTGTTAAATTTGTGTTCAAGGTTAGTTCTGCCCTTACCTTCCAAGTAAAATTCATCTTATGGTCAATGGTTCTTAAAAGGAAACAATTTGAGAAAGTTCAATTGTGCTAAATGATATTCCAGATACGCCTATGCGATATGATGGTAAACAACCTGTATACCTGCATAATTTGAATAAACTTGTACGAGGGTCTTGGTGGTGAAAATTTTAAACCAAAAACCCCAGATGTCCTAGGAAAAACGCTACATCCTGGAATACATATTTTTCTCTGGTTATAAACATGAAAGGTGGTCTTATATTTATTCTTCCCTGAACATATTAAGATTTTTTTTTTGTATGCTATTAAGCTGCCTTGTTAAAAATAAACATAACTTTTCAAGCAGGACAGTAGATTCTTTTGATCAAATCAAAGGCATTGTTGATATAAATGGTATATTTTCAAACCCTTGGAAATTTATGTATAAGATCCATTGAAGTAAAATAATTACCAAACTTCCAAAACTTTGGAGCAGAGGCTGTGTATCCAAAAGAATGTAATTAACGTGTTGCTAGAAATATTTCAAGCACTGCAATCGCTCCCACCCAACCAAATTACATGAACAAACAAAAATCCATCGTCTTTCTTGCAGGGCTATAATTTCTAGACCATAGAAGAAGAATTGGAAATTGTTAGCAATAATAATGATTGTTACTTGCAGACCAGGAGAAGGGGAGGAAGAAATACCAGCCAGTGAAGCTACCAAAAACTCTTTCTTCCCAGCATTGCAAAGACAGGCAACGGTGGTGGCTGTATAGTCCCCATTTTCTACAACATGTACCATTTCTAGATACTCTCCAACCCTATCCTGCTCTGGCATGAAAGGAGATAGCATTTGCATAAGCTCATACATTTTTTTTTTTTTTTGGGTTTTATTTTAGCATAAAAAACCATTGTTTCTATTTTGCCTATTCACTTTTCAAAACATCTCATATCAAATAATTTATTTTATACCACATTTTATTAAAATGTCAATTTTTCTTAATTGTTTCTCATTCTTTACATACAACAATCGCTATCTACTCTCTTCCTTCATTATCGAAATAGGTAAAAAAATAATAAAAAATTAAACTAATGGCACATCATTAGTTTAATAACAAAACCTAAAAACAATTATGCCATGTCAACTAATTAAAATAAACAAATTGACATGTCAGATGTTTTAATTTTCAAAAACTTTATCAACACAGATCTAAAACCCAATCTCACAGTCGTGACTCTCGCCGGAGGTTTAAAAACATCAATCTAAAACACAATCTCACAGTCATGACTCTACCGGATTGTGTCATCAGTGTCCACCAATTTCATGATCATTGCAAGTCCTTAATTTTATGATTACGTTTCAAATTTTGATGACATCATTGGCTTTCTTCTTTTCTCTTTCTTGGTTCTTATTTCTTTTATTAATTTCCTTTCTTTTTTCTTTACGGTTTGAAGTTGATTTTGCATAAATCTATGATATAGATGTAGCAGCATTCAAATACAAATCGCAACGCATTATACTTATGGAGGTATCCATTGTATCAAGTAAAAAGCAAGCACATAATAAGGATATAATTTCATTGGAATGAGTTGAATTATATAAATTGCATTATTTAAGATACATTCAGAGAGAGAGAGAGAGAGAGAGGGAGCGTTGTGTGGGTTTAGAGGTTAAGATCTCAAAGACTGGGTTGCGTGGGACTTTTATCTTGATCAAATTATCTATCGTTGGATCTCGCCGAAGACAAACTGTGCCATCGGTGTTGGCAGAACAGAAGAAGGGGTTTATTGGTACGGCGATGAGCAGAGAGGAGAGATGAAAGAAACAGTAATAGAAATTTGGGTTTTTTCTTACTTAAAATCTGATGCGTTAGATTTTATTTTTTAATAGTTGATGTGTCACTCATATTTTACGGATAGTTGGATATTTTTAATTAATTAACATGTGGCATTATGTTGTTTGTATGGATACCGTTTATTGTTAAAAATTAAAAATATTATATCAAAATAAATCTATTTGTTAAAATATTTTAATTCAAAATTCACCCATTTTTACAACTTGTACACTAAGCTATTTTAGTAAAATTTTAATACTTTTTTATATAAAATATAAAAAAGATAACAAAATAATATATATATATATATATATTACAAAATTTCTAAAGATAATGCTTAGATTAACATTTCTCTTAGGAGAAATGTCATGTCCACAATATTTTCATAACAAATTTTAAGTAGTAGATTATTATTAATTGTTATAGGTGTACAAAAATGTAATTTAACTTGAAGATTCAAATTAGAATCAATAATAACTTACCACCTATTTGTTGTCACCTATTTGCTATGAAAGTATTGTAAAAATATTGTAAATGTATAAATTCTCTTTATTTAGGGCATGTTTAGTAGACTGTAATAGACATTGTAATGTAATAATTATTCCTAAGATTTAGTTATTCTTTAATTTGGTTATATTTTTATTAAAAGGAATAGTCATTCCTTATTAATAACTATTTTTTAAAATGAAGAATAATTATTCCTTTCTAAAATGGTTGTATTAGTTATTCCTTAGTAAGTGCAATAATTTCAAACTTAATATATTTCCAAATAAACAAACTTTTCATTTCATCTAACAATTATAAAAATAAAAAATCATAAAAAATAATCTCTCTCTCTCTCTCTCTCTCTCTCTCTCTCTCTCTCTCTCTTAAGTTTAAAAAATAATCATTTTTAAGTAAAGTGTTAAAATTGATAAAGTAAGTTTTTGAGGTGTTAAATGCTAAAATTTTTAGCACCTTCAATGAGAATGCTCTAACCCATTACCAGAAATCAAATCCTGCCTCTTTCCATTTACCAAAAACACTCAAAACCCCAAAACTGCTAAGCTCCTTTTTCACACCAACAAACAGCCAGCTCCCTCTACCAAAATCCCCAAAAATAAAACTGAAAACCTAGGAAAGCACGAGAAATTATTGGGACCTCCTGGAGGACCACTGATGTGGTCCTCCCAGATCCCAACACCCAATTAAGAAATGCCACCTAGCCATCTTTTCTTACTCAGCTCCACATCACCACTGATGCCATTAACTTTAGCTATGGTTAGAAAATCAAACCAAGGTTAAAAACTTAGCTCTACTTACCCACTTACTCACAGTCAGATTTAACCCAAAAACAACTAAACAGATTCAAAAAACTTCTCAAACACAACTCTCTCTCTAACCCTATTTCCCCAATATCTCTCCAGAGAAGATATTGGGCAAACCCAGCCGAAAACACTCTATTACAGAGTGTTCCTATCCTCAAAATTTTTTCAATATATCTATATATAAATAGATGCCATTGTCTGTGGAGGAGTCAATCTTCCTGTCTTGGGTTAAAACTTAAACTTCAAAATTAAAATTGTTCTCCATAGGAATAGGTTACGATTTAGTATTTGCTTTCTTTCATTTTATATCATAAGCTGAAGTTGAAGTTGAAGCTGAAGCTGCTACTGAGCTGAGCTTATTATCTGAGTTGAGAAATTTGGTGGTGTTTGTTGGGTTATGGGCAACTACTGCTCTAACCAAGCCGACGGAAGGGCAGCCGTGGGTGTCGCCTCATCTCACAACCCCAATGCTCCAAACGAAACCATCAATCAATTCCTCAAGTCTCGCGGCTACCACGACCTCTTCTCTCAGATCAAGGGCAGCAATGGTTTCGACTTGACTTTTCAAAATTTCCATTTATAATATTGATAAAATGGGAAAAAATGATAATTTTATGGAAATTCAAATACCGGCCCCCCCTAGGATTTTGAGATTAGAAAATATCCAAAACGAAAAAAAAAATCATTTGAAACAACCCAATGAAATAAAAGTTTTGGCCTATCCGCCTATAACAAATTCCCAAATCTAACTCCTTAAAAAGCTTCATAATAAAAAATAAAAAATTAAAAAAAAATAAAGAAGAAGAAACCCAAATCAACAAGGAAAAAGAAAAAATATATATATTTCTAATACATATCTGCAGTTACTTGAAAAAAAAAATTCCTCTTACGCTGTTGCCATTGTCTCCGCATCTCCTGCATAATCACAGTGTTTTTGGCTGGGTTTGCCCAATATCTTTTCTGGAGAGATATTGGGAAAATAGGGTTAGAGAGAGAGAAAGAGAGAGAGAGAGAAAGAGAGAGAGAGGAGAAAGAGACAGATAGAGTTATGTTTGAGAAAATTTTTGAATCTGTTTAGTTGATTTTGGATTATTCCGACTGTGGGTAAGTGGGTGAGTAGATCTGAGTTTTTAACCTTGGTTTGATTTTCTAATCATAGTTAAAGTTAATGGCATCAAAAGTGATGTAGAGTTGAGTAAGAAAAAATGGTTAGGTGATGTTTTTTAATTGGGTGTTGGGATCTGGGAGGACCACATCAGTGGTCCTCCAGGAGGTCCCAATAATTTCTCGGAAAGCACCCTCCATTCTCCTTTCTTTGAGAGACTGAAAGCCATAGAAAAAACCAACATTTTCCATATACCCGAAACTCTCAACAGTGACAACAGCACTAACAACAACAACAACAAACTACAGTCACAAGAAACTTCAACAAGCAAAGACAATCACAAGCAGCAAGCAGCATCAAAGGTAGCAACTTCAAAAGAGAGAGAGAGAGAGAGAGAGAGAGAGAGAGAGAGAATATAGCATACCAGAGACTACCGATCATTTTTTCTCACTTAATCTCATTCTCGCATTTTTCTTTTCCAATTTTAGTTTAGGCCTAACTTAAAGTTTGTTCCATTCCAGTTATCAACATAGTGTAGTGAAATTTTAAAGTACTCGCAAGTGTACGAACCCTACTGAAATATAGTTGGACAAAAACGAGGTCGAACCCACAGGGACTTGTATGAACGTAGGAAAATTAATTAAACCTTAACCAAATTAATCCTAATCTAGTTTAATAAAAATTGGTTGTTTGCAAATAAATAAACTAAGCAAATAATAAAATTAAGCAAATAGTTAAACTAAGCAAAATATATAAAGTAATAAAAAAATGTAAACAATCAAGGAAAAGGAATTAAGGTTTTGGAATCCGCCTTGTAAGTCATATCAGCATATATTTATGATCATTAATTTTTTTTCAACTCACTACATGATAATCTAGAAATCAATCTTGCTATCATGGAAAATATTATCATTAAAACTTCTATTTAAATATCTAAACCATGTTCTTCTTTGCTTCTTAAGTATAAAATCAAATCATCAATTGTATCCGTAGCCAAACAAATCACAAGATATATCCAGTTCTAAAAATCAAATCATAAATTGTATCTATTAACAGACAAATCACAAGCGATATCCAATTTTATTATCAAGAATTAATAATCCAAGCATTCAATTAATTAAGACAAATCCTAAATCAAGAGAAAAACATGATTGAACTCATATCTAGAATCCCATCTTAGTTAATTGATATGAAACAAGAACAATTTAAGTCATTAAAGAACAATTATTGTGGGAAAAATCAAATCACATAAATATTACTGATAATCCTTAACAAGGTTTCATCCTTAACCCTAATTACAAATTTAGCTACTCATGGTAATTGAAAGAAAACACAAGAATAAAATACTAAATATTAAACAAGACAAATAAAATAAAACTAACTGTCATGGAAGAAAATAAAAGAAGTAGCCACACTCTCTATGCATTTAGCCCTCAGCCCTAGCACTAGCCTCAGCCTCCCTGAATTTTGCCCTAAAGAGCCTTTAAATAGGTCAAGGAATCCTATTACAAGTTGAATTCCCGTTTGGAGAAAATCCCAGATTTTTAGGCTTCACTTAACCGACTATTTTGGCCCATTTAACGTCAGAATTTGGACTTTTGGTAAACTACAAAGTTGTAGCCCTTTAAGTTAACATTCTAGCCCAACTTGAGTCATCTCGATTGGACATCTGAGCCGAAAGTTATGCCAACAATACTAACTGATGTGCAGTCTAGAATCCTAATCCGAATTGGACTTGGATTTGGTGCAAATTTCCTTTGATTCCTTGCTCCAATTGGACTTAAATTTAATTGGGTTGGTCTTTCCTTGAATTCATGCCTGGCTAGTTGTAAGTTAGCTTGATTCAATTGGCCTAGCCCCACTTTGTATGTAAAGCCCTTGTTACCTACAACACAAAGATATTATATAATTAGTCACAAAATAACATAAAAGTAAGGCTAAATATGTAGATATGTGAGTACGTTATTGTATATATTTCATGCACATCACATAACACAGAAACAAAGCATAATAAAGAAGCATACAGTTAAAGAAATAAAGGGAATACAAGGGAGGTAACACTGAACCTTTTCCCATGGCATTTTACTCTCCATCCATGCAATGCTTGTTGGTCTCTACGTTTTTTGATTTGTACACACACCTACACAGAACATGTATACATCTTCACACAAGCATGCATTTTTGAACAAAAAAGCTCATACTTTTCTGTCAGTTTTGCTCATACATATTTTGCTTAGATTCACATTCATACATGAACACAACACACACACATCCAACATAGAAAATACTCAAATCGACGTAACCAAGCAATGAAACAAAGATACACTTAGCCGTTTTAAACCAAACCAAAAACAGAAATCCCTTCTTTTCAAACCCATAACCCCAAAAACCCAAATAAAAAACATGAAGCAAAACATGTATCCAAAGCCTAAAACCCAAATCGAAAATACCCATTGCAGAAACAAGCATCCTTACCCACATACCCATACACATCACACGACCAAATCACAACAAACATGAACACACACCCTATACTCGACACTGAAATTCACAAATAACCAAACAAAAAATAGGAAAGAGAGAGAGAGCTTCGGCCATGGTTGCTTTGTTTTGAGAGAAGAGAAGAGGAGATCTAGAGAGAGGGGGAAGAGAGCTTAGGTTCAGCCATGAGAGAGAGAGTGGAGAAGGGTTTAATTTGAGAGGATATAAGATTAAGAAGAAATTAAGAGAAATTGAAAGTAAGGATATAAAAAATGAAGGGTAAAATGCAAAACACACCCCTAAGTTTAGGGGTGTTTGAATTTTATACTCTAAAATTTCAGAAGTTGGATTTTACACTCTAAAGTTCTATTCCATTTGCATCAGCAGCCCTTCCATCTGTTTTTTGCTTATGTGTCCGTTAAGTGACACATCAGTTTACCATGTATGCCAATTGTTTCAATAAAAATATGACACGTGTAATACTATTTAACATAATTAACTAACTTAAAAAATCTTTAAAAATATATTAAAACAATTCTTTAAAATCTGTTAAATAATAAAAATAATTATTATTATTATTTTCTTTTTTAGAATTTTTCGGATGAACAATAGAAATCCAAATGGTGAAACTCAAATTTAGTAGATCAAGAATTGAATCAAGAATTAGACAAAGTCTCCCAACCAAAACAACGTCAACAATAGAAGTTACAAAACCCAAAATTTTTCAAACAAATCGCAAAGAGCAACGTTGATAATTGATCCCAAAAACCCGAGTATCTCATCCAAATCCATACCAACTCACAACCTCTCAAGACCAGAAAACCCCTTATCAACTCATAGCCTCTTACTCAAATCCATACCAACAAAACCCATGACCTTTTCTCTTCTTTACTTTTAGATCTGGGTTTTATTTGACTTAGAACCTTCATTAATCTATCTCTCTCTTAGCCATCTCTTAACCAGATTTTTCGTAGAACTCAACGATGCATGGAGGACACTTTGGCAACTGAGAACGAGGATAGTGTAGCCTGAGGACGACAATTTGGGCTTTGAATCTCTTAAACCCAGTCACTCATGGCTCCTCAAGCTACTCAGTTGCGATCATTGGAGAAACAACACAATGAAGGTCATGGGTTTGCGGTCATGGGTTTTGAGCAATGACGGTAGTTTGGAAGATGAAGAGTCATTGGAGAATCTGAATCTACAATGGGTTTGATGTTGTTTGCTGAGTTGACGGTTCCAATTGGGTTGCTTTGATGATTTGATTTTTTGGGTTCAAATTTTTTTGGGTTTGATTCGTTTGGGGAAATTTAAATTTGTTGGTCCATTTCATGATTTAATTTAGATTTCAAATCTACTTTTCGGTTCCAATTCTTTGGAAAATTTTTGCTGGATTGATAATGGAATTTTATCACATTGAACAATCAAGGGTTTTGTAACTTTTGTTGTTGATGTTGTTTTGGTTTTGTCTAATTCTTTGATCTGATTTTTTTTTTTTTTTTTTTGAATCTTCATCCAAAAAATGGTATAAAGAAAAGAATTAATAATAATGATAATTTAATAGATTTAAAAAAAATTATATTTTATAGTAAACTGATGTGTCACCTAATGGACACGTAAGCAAAAAATAGATGGAGGGGCTATTGATTCAAATGGAATAGAATTTTAAGATGTAAAATCCAATTTAACTTCTGAAACTTTACGATGTAAAATTCAAACATCCCTAAACTTCAGGGGTGTGTTTTGCATTTTATCTAAAAATGAAATATTGTAATAAGGGACGGATAATAGGGTGTGAGGTGTCGCAATTTCATGGGTGCATTAGAGATCCCCCTAAGCTCTGATTGGTAGGGAGAAATTGTATTAAGATATAGCTGGACTGGGTTGACCCTAGGACTGAGCACTTGACCCGGCCCACCCAAAAACCGAACCGACCCGAACCGACCCGATATGCTTTGGATGGGTCTAAGAATATTCGGGTCGGGTTTCGGGTCTCATTTTCGGGTTATTTTCGGTTTTGGGTCGGGTTCGGGTCGGTTTTCGGGTCCTATAAATATCTTAGTCTGAACCCGATTCTTGTGTTTCTGAAAAAAAAAAAAAAACCCTACGTTCTCTTCTCTTCAGTCTCCGCCTCCCTCAGCTCTCTGCCTCCCTCCCTCCCTCACCTCTCTCTTTATTCCTCAAAGGTTTAAACCAGTTTCAAGCTATTTGCTCCATTTGTCTCTGTGTAAGTCATAGAACCTATTTCTTGTTAATTTGTTATCTCTGTTTCTTGTTAATATAGTTGGGTTTTTAATACTTTCGGATTTTGGGGTTTTTTTCTATGTGAATATCCTGTTTGGGTTTGATTTTCTTGCTTTTTGTGATGTGGGTTTGGCTTGAATCGTTTTTTTAAGGACCCATTTCGAATTTTTTTCAGGTTTTTAACTAAAGAGCTCTTCTGCCTCTCTCTGGGGTTTCACTATTTTGCTTTTCGCCAAGGTAAAAGACCTCTCTGCCACAAAATCTTTGAAAGCTTTACTCTGTTTCTCTGTTGGATTCGTGTACTTAAACTGTTTGCTTTAGTTTCTTAAACCAAAGAACCCATGTCCTTTAAGTATGTCATGTTTTTTGCTGGTATATTCACATGTAATAGTTTTGATTTTAGCTAAAAATTCTATTTATTGACATTTAACATAATTACACACTTCTGTTCTGTCAACACACATTGATGTTTACATTCCTTGCAATTTGCAACTAATATATGCAATGCTCCACCACCGGTAATTACCACCAAGTAACTATTCTGGTAAGTAGTTAATCTCCAAACTCCATAATTTGTTGGGTAGTTGAAGTACTGAATTAAAGTATTAATCAATTCTGTACTACAATAGTACAATGCAGGAGATGGGGAGAGCCGAGAGCAATATGTGTATATATATTTATGTAGTGGCAAGCATGCGAGGATTTAATTAGTGCAGTGGGGATGGAGTTGGCAGTGCCAACCTGCTACTTTTTTTTTTTTGGTGAAGATTTGTAATCATATCTATTTACTTTCCTCCACCTAATCTAATCATCATTTCTGGGTTTTGTTTTTTTTATTTTTCTTTAAAGGGTCTTTCCTGGAAGGAAAGGAAATACTTCTAGAGTTTGGACTTTGGACCTACTCCATGTCCTATATTGTGTCATGTAATTTGACCCAATTAATAATTTTTTTTGCTGTACTAGAGTGGTTTCGTTGTTCCAAAAGCATTTGCTGGTGTTTTGTCTGATTGTTTTTGTAGGTAGTTTTTTTGTTTTTGTTTTTGTTTTTGTTTTTAATAATTTCCTTAAATGACAATGTCAGCCTCTTGACTACTTGTTTGATTGTTCTCCATCTTTGTGACTGTTTGTCTCTGTTTTTAATAATTTCCTTAACTGGCAATGTCAACCTCTTGACTACTGGTTTAATTGTTCTCTGTCTTTCTTACTCGGTATTAGGCAGTAGTAGCTGATGATATATGCATTAGCTATGACAAAAAGGTGGTCGAGCTTTGATATGTATCCAACATTTGACTAGGTAACACTGTTTCCCTTTTCATGGTTCAGCCTCAATTTTGTGATCTCATATTATTCACTTGCCTCTATCTCTGTCTCTATGTTGCCTACTATTTTTGCCTTTTGTTTTGTAATGCTAACTGTTGATAGTGAATGATCTACCAGAATTATCCAAGGTTTCTGTGTAAAGGTGTGGAAATTACCCAGAAGTATTCCTTATGGTAGAATCCTCTATAGGATCAGGTTGGGATCGCAATCCCACAACCCAAGTCACTGTTCAACCTCAACTCTAACACCCTCACTGATCATCACAGTCAGATCAAGACTTTCTGCATAGCACATAGGACTAATGCCCCACTTTCCACATAAAATCCTGTTAAGAACTGAATCAATAGCCTTGCATTTGCTTTCCATTATACACTTCACTTCCTTCTTGATACCTCTCATTATTTGTTCTTCACTCCTTATTCTGCCAGCATGAATTACTGCATTTCTTTATGGTCACAGCAGCACACAAGGGATCTCCCAGTCTCAGCTTTTCCTCCTTGGAAATATACCACCAAAGAACCATTTAGGCTAATAGAAAATCTGGGATTTCTCCTGTGGATGATATGGAATATATATTAAATGATTAATATGCTATTGTACCATTACCTAATCAACATATATATATATATATATATATCCACTGCCATTTTAATCCCCGTCAATTACTCCTTTGTCAAAACATTTATTTATGTTCTTTGTTTATTTTTCTTTGAGTATGTTTATTGACTTGATCTCTTCCTTGCCTTGTTTTTAATACTCAATAGACTCTATTTTGCTGCTATGTGTAGAATCACAAAAATATGTTTAATATATTAGTCTAATAACATAAACTAATAAATTTTGAATGTTTCTCTTATATCTTATTATAGTTTAATATATTGTTTGTGTATCTAATAGTAATTGTTTCTCAAGTTATGTGAATTACATTTCAGGAAATGGAGAATCTTCAATTCTTGAACAGTAATAATTTTTAATAATTTTGTATTTGTTTCCTTGGAAATTATGAAACTTTAGTGTCCAATTATATTGAAGGAATCAGTTACTTAATACAACATATCTAACATTCTTTTATCGTTTGCTTTTTTTTTTTTTTTTTTGGACTTTATATTAATTATAGTTGTGGGATTTTAGAGCTTACTGAGAACATAAAAAAAGTTGGGGAAGCAAAAGCCTAACACCACAACCACCAGGTACAACTTTTTAGTTTGTAAAAGTGTTTGATAGATTATATTGGTAATTTACACACTAGGAAGTACGGACACTTCATTTAGGGTGCCGTACTCGTGTCTTATTGGCCATTTTATGTTATAATTTTTAAAACTAGTTGCATCCATTCAGAATTTAAAAGAATATTTCTTTTTTTGCAGCAACCCCATGTGTATGAAGCCAAGTTTAATGTTGGAGCTTGAAGAAGTGCTTACATGCAGGATTACTGAAAAGAAACTTTTTTTTGACAATTAAGCATTCTGTCCAGCAATGGATTGCTGTAATTTGTTTCACGACTAAGCATTTTGTTGTAATGTAAAGCTTTAGATATCTTGTCATAGTTTTTCATTTCCGGCTCTTTAGTGCTTGTGTTGGTTTTTATGCATTTGTTTTGCTTTCTCAAAGTTCTAACACTGTTTGGAGAGTACACAACAGAATGAAATGAATTAGAGTGGATAGGTTATAAATGAATGGAATGTGGAGGACTATATTATTTTCTTTTGTTTGGTGTGCTTTGGAGTTGCATAATAGAAGGAATGGAAAGAAGAGATATCATACTTTGATGGTTCAATGAAGATATTGTTGGTTTTGTGTTTTTATCGTGTATATCCATTTAATAGTCGTAAATGTGGCTTGCTAAGTAGATTTTAGCTTTTATTTTCATAATTTTTTTTTTTTAAATGATTTGATATTGGATTTTTTTTAAAATAGTATAATTATTTTTTTAAAATGATTTGATATTGGACTTTTTTTGTTTAATGAGAGATTATTATTACAAAAAGGAATATGGTAACTAAATGCTCATGGAAAACAAACAACAGCAGCAAAAAAAAAAAAAAAAAAAAAAAAAAAAAAAAAAAAAAAAAAAAAAAAAAAAAACCGAGACCCGACCCGAGACCCGGAAAACCGACCCGATTTCAAACCCGAATTTTCGGGTCGGGTCGGATTTCAGACAGATAAACCCGATTTCTGTCGGGTCGGGTTTCGGGTCACAGTAAACCCGAACCGACCCGACCCAGTATCAGTCCTAGTTGACCCAGTCCAACCTACATGACCCGTGAAGCCACCCATCAACTTAAGCCCAATTCCAACCTTTAAGTCCAATCCGAAAATACACTAACCTCCACCCAAGCCCAGCAGCCCATGCACTTTCAAAACAAACAAGCTTTGGCCCAATTCAATCCACTCAAGCCCACTCACTTTAAAACCAAAACCCATTAGCTTTAGCCCAACATGGAAATTAAACCCAGCCCACATCATCAACAATCAGAAACCCACAAATTATAAATATAAGATTCAGCCCAATATGGAAATTAAACCTTTGCTTGATTAAACCTAAGCCCAACCCGTGTACCCACCGACATAAACCTTTCTCAAAATTATGAAATTACCCCAAATCCTTAAAAAGGTGACATTTTTTTTGTCACACTTTATAGGAATTTAACCTTTGTGTTATTGTTATTTATTTGTGTAGTTTTGCATGAGATAAAATACTTAGGGAAAAAGAATTGAAAAATTGCATTTGATAACCTATGCTATGCTATGAAGTGAAATAAGTTTTACTGATTTCCTTATCCAATTTTCTTTCCTAATAAATTTTCCACAATGTAATCTTAGCATAGATAATATGACATATATCCACATGCCATCCTAGGATATGCTTGCTTCCTTTTATTGCACATACACATGCATAAGAGCATCCACAACAGTGGAGCTAAAAATTTAGTTATTTGGCACCGTAAAAAGTTACTTTATTTATTTTACCTATACACATGCTGCAGCAGTAAATCTATTTTAGCTTTCAACACAATAAAATAATATAAACATCACAATAAAATAAGATATTTACTACAATAAAATAATATATCTATTACACACAACCATCACAGCTGCACACATAACCAGGAAGGGAATAATTTTTATTTATTTTTTATTTTTTAGCTCTAAGCTATAGTGCACATCCATAAATAGATGTGCATTGTAGCAATGAAGCTAAAAAAAATAGGTTTAGCTCCACTGCTGTATGGTTTTTTTTTTTTTTTTTTTTTTTTTTGTGTTTTGGTGGAGCTAAAATAGCTATATAGATTTTTAGCTCCACTGCTACAAGAGCTCTGCATTCTTTAAAATAAATTGCAAAATAACTTATTTTATTATTCAGCTTATTTTTGCTATTATTCATGGGCTTAACTGCATTTTTTGATACTATTCATGTGTCCCACAATACTATTTCAGTTAATTTTTACATTTATCTACAGTACTTTTAGCAAAAGGTTTTCAATTTCAGCAAAATAAGCGGATCCCAAACAGACCCTAAATTTGAAACAATGTACTAACATTTTGGATAAGCATTGTGTGATGCCTAATATCTTCTCCGCATGAAACTAATCTTTTGGATCCATGACTTCTTATTAGAGACATTCTTTTTTTTTAGGAGCCCTTACGGTTTTCTTAGTTAATTTAGCAAATAAAATCAATTAGACTTAGGTAACCAATCATACCTTAGAATTTCAATGGTTGGTGGCGACTCATAAAAATGAATATAATTAAGGAAGTTCACTTGCACACATCTCACCCTAGTGTTTACACGTGTCACACACTTTTTGCATTTTACACTAGACAAGCGTCATTCAATGAAAAATCCTCAACGATTTTGGGGACAATGTCAAACGCAGCCGAAATTTGGGCACGACAATAAACTCAGCGTAGCCCTTTTAAAATTGTTCCTCATCCTCCTTTATCAAGCTCACAGTCAGAACAACAATCTCCTTACAAATATTCTCTATCATTACCTCTCACTCAAAATAATAAGTAAAATGCGAACATATACTTACCTGTTTGGGTAAGTGTATCATGACTTACCTGTTTGGGTAAGTGTATCAACTCCTTTGAGGAGGTCTCAAACCCTTCTCCTAGAGTAATCATCATCACTCCTTCCATCCCTCATGCTGAACTTAGCATAGTCCTTATGAAATAGCTTGTAATCCTCCTGTCTTAATCTCATAGTCGGAACCACAATCTCCTTACAAATATTCTCTATCACTACCTCTTGCTCAAAATACGTATGATGCTAAGTCATACGCACCTTGGTAAAAAATTTCATAGCTGTCAAGACAAGTATATCATGACTTGATGATTTAGTAAGATTTTTTTATCAATAAGGTGAAAACTAATGTGGAGTATATCTCATACTTAATATTAGTTTTCGCATTATTGGTAAAAGATCGTACCCAATCTTCGGGTCATGATATGTTCGCCTTGACAGCTATAGAATTTTTTACCAAGGTGTGTATGAGCTGGCACCATACCTATTTTGAGCAAGAGGTAGTGATAGAGAATAATTGTAAGGAGATTGTGGTTCCGACTATGAAATTAAGATAGGAGGATGAAAAGCTGTTTCAAAAGGACCATGCTAAGTTCATCATGAGGAATGGTAGGGCTGGTGATAATTACTTTAGGAGGAGAAGGGCTTAAGTCCTCCTCAAAGGAGTTGTTAGTCACTATGATAGTTGGGGGTTTATTTGTTTTGAAGCCCTATTGGGATGTGAGCCCTGTGATGATACTTTGTGATAAGTTGTTTTAACCACACTTGCATCGTATTACATATCACTACCATCTCATGTCTCTAAGGCAATACTGTAGTTTCGACCATTTGATCTCAAATACATTTCACAAAATAAATTTTGAGGTTATAATGATCAAAATGAAAGTTCATATGCATTAATTAGACCACCGAATTAAAAGATATCAAGAATAGAAGTTTCAACGATAAAGTGCACTTGCATAAATCCAGTCTCGACCATATGTGATTATGATCTCTTAATTTTAATTGGTATAATTTTAGTCCAAATTGAAGTTATGTTGCGTCATAATGCTATTGGTTGAGGATAAGATGTACGTTGAGATTGTATGTATCTAATTTAATCCAAGGTCAACACATTTATTGATTCCTTGCAAAATTTGTAAAATTTGATTAAATAAATAAATAAATTATTAATTAATTAATTGGACATATTTGTAATTAATTTGCTGAGCTTGTGGACCAAGAAAGTTAGAAAATAGAGTTGAAATTCACAAGAAATTAAATCTCAATTGAAAATGGAAATAGATAGACCCGAAAAGGAAAAGATCCCGGAGGATTAGGACCAAGTGTTGATCAACACTTGGTCAGAACCTCCCAAGTTTCCTTCCTTTTCAGTTCAACTTGCTTCCCACTCAGTTTGAATTTGATTCCTACGTTTTTTGCTTAGAAACCCTAATTTTTTTGAGTTCCACATTGCTTAGAAAATCAACCCTAGCTCCCCCCCACATCTAGTATAAATACCCTACTCCACTTTTAGTCAAAAAACACACTGAGTATCTCAAAAACTCTAGAAATTCTTAGATCTTTCTAGCAAATTGAGATTTCTCTCTCCCTCTATTCTTATTCTCTAGGATTAGTATTAGGAAGGTGTCTTGGACCTCTTGGTCTCAATTCACTTGAGGGCATAGTTTGGACCTCCTACTTTCTTGCTTGGAGTGCTTAGGAGTGCTGGTGCATATAGTTAAGGTTTCTTAACCTCTTTCCTTTTAATTATGCCCTAGCTTTTAAATTCAAGTATGCTTTAGTTTCTAAGTTTTTACATGTTCTTGTTTGTTAGCATGTTAAATCTAGGTTGTTCTTAGGTTTGAATGAACTAGGGTTTTTCAATTTCAATATCATGTTCACATGCTCTTAGATTAGGATTTTTCAGTTCTAAATAACATGGTCACATGCTCTTAGATTAGGGTTTTTCAATTCCAAATAATAGGTTCACATGCCTTTAGATTAGGGTTTTTAATTTCAATATTATGCTCACAAGCTCTTAGATTAGGGTTTTTCAATTCCAAATAAATGTTATCATGCTCTTAAATTATGGTTTATCACATCACACACATATTCACCATATCTTTCAATTATTTCAATATCAAATCTATGTATGCCTTGAGTAGGGTTTCGTCATGCCCTTGTTTATTTCAATCACATGTTTTGTTTGGATGATATAAACTCTTAAATGATATGATATAATCATTGGCCACCAAAGTCTAGAAGACTAGTTTCACCTGGTAGGTTGGGTGCCTAAAACCTTCCAAATTTTGTAACTTAGTCTTCAAACTTAGATCAGAGGTTAGCAAATTATTTTTTTCCTTGTAATCTTTTTTTTTTTTTTTTTTTCCCTAGAATGTAACTATAAAACAAAGTTTTGTACTTTTGTTTTAGATTGTATTTAGAACCAAAGTAATGTAATTTTAGTTAATTTCAATTCATCAATAGCAATGTACTCTTCAATTCATTTGGTTTTCTTATTTTTTCAATTAAATAAGTGGCGACTCCACTGTAAATTTCTTGACTTAAGAAGGATAATAACATTAGTAGAACTTTCACCCTCTCTTGAGAGACAATAACACGACTTCACTCATTCGCATAGATTATGCCAAACCTTGTTTGAAAAAAAGTTAGACCGGGAGGCATGGTCTTTCACAGACAGTTATAGCACTGATATCTTAGGCAAGAGGTGGGCTTACTATTGAGGACTTGTCCATTGGGCTTATCTCTTATATAGAATGATTTATTTTTAACGTACTCTGTTTCTCTTTCTGCTTTATGAAACCTCTTTCATGGAATCCCAGTTAGTAAATTTTCTACTGAATTTTTTTTTTACTAATTCTTTCTGCAGCTTCCCTAACACTTATAAGACAGACAAGTAACGAAGTTGCAAGGTCTTGTACCATGCATGGTGATGTGGAATATTTGTGAATTGTTTTCTTCGTTAGATTACAATGCATAGCAAGCATATAGAAGTTCCACAACTAATGTGGTTCGTCACTAGGTATTTTTCTCTTTTCAATTAAAAAAAAGCGTCCATCTTCCTGAAGTTGTCATTGTGTCTTGTTTAGCCTGCATCTGTCAACAAATTGTAGGCTATATTGCGGTCAACCAAGTTATATTGTTTGCTTCATCATACATGTATGCGAATGCGATAATGGCTGTAACGGGTGAATGCATTTAGAAGTTGAACGCATCTGTTGTGATTAACATATTTTACTTCACCACGAACCAGAATATAAAATGGCACAAGTTGCATTGAAAAACGGAAGAATACACATTAAAATGCAGGAAAAATTCATGTTCGAAGGTTAACCTTCTTCCCTGGTAGTTGGATCAGTACATCTCGAGGGTATTGTACTCCTGGACATTACTTCACCCAAGGGAGTGGTCTACAGGCCATTTGGGCTTTCTTGAACTTATAGTTTCAAAGCTGATCCCGACCTATAAAATGATTAGGCGTAGCACTCTCTTGATGTTAATTATGATTTGAATTTATGAGACCTATTGGTGCCAACCACCTGGTCCGTGGTCGGATTCCCATGCTGATAGCTCTTATTTTGTGTTCACTTAATCCATCTTAATTCCCAAATTAATATGGTCATTTTCATTCTATTCAATTGGGTATATCAATTTCCTCTGTTCTACTTCTATCCGCTATAAGTTTCATCATGAAACAGGCGGATAAGGAACTTTGGTGAACATTACAAATCACGAAGGGTCAGAAACATAAGGTCATTGTATCGTAGTGGATGAAACTAGAAGTGGAGTTAATACTAAGTTAGAAATTTGGTAAAACATTCTAGAATCTGAAGGCTTTAGTAAAACAGAGATGAAGGGACTCTGTAAAACTTAACGGTCAAGAGATACTAAAGAGTGAGAGCGTTCAATATCTTGGATGCTTAATTCATAAAGATAGAGAGATTGAAGAGGATGTAAATAATAAAATAAAAGTAGGGTGGATGAAGTGGAGAAGCGCACCAAGAATATTGTGTGATAGTAGAATATACTTATTAAGTTAAAGGAAAATTTTATAAGACTACTATAAGACGAGCTATGCTCTATGGTACTTTATGTTGAGCCATTAAGAGCTATTAAGACTTAAGAAGCAACAAATCCATAAAATGAGTGTACTTAAAATAAGAATATTAAGATAGAAAACTATATATAAATGAAAAAATAGTATTTGAAATAAGGAAATTCACTTATAAATAGGAGTGACCCTATGGATAGAAAAATGAGGGACAATTGTTTGAGATGGTTTGGTCATGTTCAGAAAATAGCGATTAATACATCAATAAGAAAGAGTGAGTTGATTCAAGTTAAGAGAGCGATAAAAGTAGAAGACTACTAAAAATAACATTAGTAGAAATAGTAAAAAATGACATGTCAATTAAGGAAGTAATAGAGAGTATGTCTTTGGATGGACTAGAATGGACGAAAATTATGTGGTCGGTCCTAACTAATTTGTTGCTTGTGCTCGGTTCTAGATATCCTTCTTTCTCAAAAGCTTTCTACTCAGCCTTGAATTATGGTGATGAGCAACCAATGCTTTCTAGATATCCTTCTTTCTCAAAACCAATGCTTATACATAAAGATCCATAAAATGTCCAGGGTAGTTGATAGGGTTTTTGAATTTTAATTGGTTATTCTAGAGTCAAGGGTATTTTAATAATTCTACAATCGTTGGTATGAACCATAGTTATGAACCATGTGTTTTAATTTAAAAATAAGTAAATCTTATTTAGTTTATGGATCTTTATGAATAAGTATTGGTTTAATTCAAATATAATTTGGTCTGTTAGTCAAAGTAGGAAACCTAGTTTTACTAGGAGAAGTTAAGAGTTGGTTAATAAAATTGAGTGTTAAGTAGTGATGCATGCATGTTGGCCATGGGGTTCCTTTCTCCTCCCTTTCTCTTCTTTCTTTTTTATCTTCTTCTTTTCTTTCTTTTGGTTACCATTTGCAGGTTACTATTCATCAGTATTGTTCATCGGTATTGTTCACGATATTGTTCACATGTTAAAAAAAAAAAAAAACTTTATTTCTATTTATTTCTTTTCTTTTTAACCATAAATCCAACATTTTCTCTCTTAAACCCTGACTCTCCTTCTAAAATGATTCCAACCTCAAAATCCACAAATCATCCTAAACCTAAACCCACCACAAAGAAAAAATTCTCCAATTTGTCCTACGTCACATGGTTGCTAAAACCTAATCTAGATACTAAAATCTTATGATTTTACAATCTTGTAGAGCTAAAATAATTTGGATCTCAACGAACAAACAAGATCTAGGAATATCTGAATATTTTAAAACATTTTACTCATCCCAAAATTACTAGTTCTGAACTGTTTTTTGTTTGAGTCTATATATAGATATAGGATTTGAAGTATGAGGATCATTTGAATATTTTAAATTTGGTGTCGGTGAAAATTTGGTGGGAAAAGGTAGAATAAATATCTTCAATAATAATGGTGAGAAGACTAGGAGCCATAATCTGTAAGCGGCCTTCCCAAAATTTATAACTAAAACATTATGTTATGTGCAAAAAGTACTAGTTTCAATCATTTTATAGACATTTAACCTTATATCCTTAAAATGATTGTTAACAATATAAAGTGAAAGAGAGAAAGACTGAATATTCTGTGTATTGTGTGTAAACAATAATGTACAATAGATAGCCTTATATAGGCTAGGTATGTGTGCAGTATATGAGTAAACTACAAGTACAGTATACTGAGCTAAGCCAAATAGACTAATCTAGTCTAAACTATAAACTAACATCTCCCTTCAAACTTGAGGTGGCAAGGAGGAAGCCAACTGGAATTTGGATATAAGATCTCGAAGACGACTAGGCGGGTGAGTCTTGGTGAAGATATCAATAGGCTGGTCAGCAGAGGAGATGGAAAACAACTTGAGATTGCCTTTCTTGAAATGCTGGCGAGTGATGTGGCAGTCGATCTCAATGTGCTTGGTGCCTTCATGGAAGACATCATTATGAGTAATGTAGATAGCACTATGATTGTCACAATAAAGAGGAGTGGTAGTGGGCTGTGGAGCATCCATGTCAGCCAAGAGCCAATGAAGCCAGACAAGCTCGCAGGTGGTGTCGGCAAGGGCACGATACTTAGCCTCAGTACTGGAACGGGAAACCATATCCTGCTTCTTACTAAGCCACGAGACAAGAGAAGTACCCAACAGGAAACAGAAACCTGTGATAGAGCATCGATTAGTCGGATCACCTGCCCAGTCTGCATCTGAATAAGCATGAAACTCGAGAGAAGACTGAGAGGAGTAATGGAGTCCATGATAAAGTGTGCTCTTGACATATCTGAGAATCCAAAGAACGGTAGCATAGTGGACAGAACAAGGGACATCCATGAACTTATTGACCATACCCATGGCATATGAAATATCCGGACGAGTAACAGTGAGATAGATCAGACTACCAACCAACTGACGATGGCGAGTAGCATCGGATATAGGTTCACCATCCAAGGGTGTGAGCTTTGCATTGTATTCCAAGGGAGTGGAAACAGTGTTGTTGTCGGTGATACCGACTTTGGAGAGGAAATCAAAAGCATATTTAGCTTAGGAAAGATAATAGCCATCAGAGGATGAGGTAACCTCAAGCCCAAGAAAATAGCTGAGAGTGCCTAGATATTTCATCTCAAAATGTTGACTAAGGAAGTGCTGAAGAGAGCGGATACCTGCAGAGTCATCTCCAGTAATAATTATATCATTAACATAAAGAAGAATAATAGTGATACTAGCAGAGGATTTTCGGACAAAGTGAGCAGTGTCATGAGGACTCGAAGTGAAATCCTACTGAGCAACAACTAAGCTAAAATTTTCAAACCAAGCTCGAGGAGCTTGCTTGAGGCCATAAAGAGCACGGCAAAGGCGACAAACTTGACTGCCTGAGTATGGATAGCCAGGGGGTGGCTGCATGTACACTTCTTCTTGGAGGTCTCCATTGAGGAAAGCATTCTTCACAACCTTGGTCTTGATCTTGTAAACCCACCTACAACCTACTACAGACTAACCAGGAGGCAAATCAACCATATCCCAAGTGTGATTCTTATGAAGAGCATCTAGTTCTTCGTTCATAGCTTGCTATCAAAGAGGGTCAGTATGGGCCTCACGATAGATGTAAGGTTCATAGAGGGTGGCAAGAGCAAAAGAGCAGTGATAATCAGTGAGATAAGGGGGAGGAATGCTTACCTGAGTGGAACGATGAAGTTTAGGACCAATAGGAGGCTTAGGAGAGGGTGGTGCCACAAGATCCAAAATAGGCGAGTCATATGCTAGGGATAGAACTGGAGATGAGTCATCTAGAGAGGCAGCCAATGTTGAAGAATCCTTCACAATTTTAGGATAGAAAGGGAGGAAAAGATTAGTAAAAATTGGAGACTCTAAGGAAGAGGATACAGGAAACTGCTGAAGACTCGTGAAAGGATGATGTTCCCAAAACTCGACATGACGGGAGACACGAAGGCGATGAGAAATGGGATCATAGCAGCGAAACCCCTTTTGAGATACATCATAACCAAGGAAACAACAGAGATGAGCATGAGGTTGAAGCTTTGTTAGTTCATGAAGAGGAAGAAAGACAAAACAAGCACAACCAAAAACCCGAAGAGAGGAGTAGTCAAGAGTTCGACCATAGAGAAGCTCGAATGGAGATTTGTTGTGTGTAGTTGGTGAAGGAATACGATTAATGGTGTACATAGCAGTAAGTGCGGCCTTACCCCAAAAGCGCTCAGGAAGAGAAGCAGAAATGAGAAGGGTGCGAACAACATCAGGAATGTAACAATGTTTTCGTTTTGCACGACGATTTTGTTGAGAGGTGTAAGGACAAGACCACTGTGGAAGGGTACCATGACTATCTAAAAAGGATAGGAAAGATTTATCATTATATTATTGAGCATTATCTGATCGAAAGACTTTGATGGTGCGATTGAACTATGTTTCAATCATTTTATGAAATGTTTGGTAAATAGACACAAGTTCAGACCTATGGTGAAACAGATAAATCCAAGTATAACGAGAAAAATCATCCACAAATATGACAAAATATCTAGATCCCCCCTAGTGGGAACAGGTGTAGGACCCCAAATATCAGAATGTATAAGATCAAAAGGTGCAGAAGAAAAGGAGTCACTATTATCAAATGGCAATTTTGTTTGTTTGTCAAAATGATAGGAAGTACAATTAAATTTTTGAAATTGAACTAAAACTAAATGACCTTGAGAAGCTAACAATTGAAGACGAGATAAAGATGGATGACCAAGACGAGCATGCCATAGATCAGGTGGGGGGGTGGCAGTGGTTGGAGCTGTAGAAACAACTTGTGAAGGAATCTTCAAGTCATAAACCTCAAACATGCGACCAACCTTACAACCTGTTACGGCCTGTCCTAAGCACTTGACCCGTCTGGGGATCCCACACTTCCACTACCCTTTATGTCACCTCAGGTAAATAACCTTGATTTTTTGATACTGCATGTTGTAACCATATGACTCTTGATGAATCCCAATTTTCTAATAAGGTACCCTTAGAACATCCAATCACCATTTACACTGCTGATAGAACTCCCATGTCTGTTAGTCATAAAGGAACAATATAAAGTGAGAGAGAGAAAGACTAACTAGTCTGTATATTGTATGTAAACAATAATGTACAATAGAGAGCCTTATATAGGCCAGGTATGTGTGCAGTACAAGTAATATGAGTAAACTACAAGTACAGTATACTGGGCTAAGCCCAATGGGCTAATCTAGTCTAAGCTATACACTAACAATGTTAATGAATTTTTTTATCATGCATCTACGATATTAGTTGTTATCATTCTAGTTTGTAAAATCAAACAATCTAGTCTTAAAAATCCTACCACCAATCTTTGGTAGGATCCTAATTTTAACAACATTTTACAAAGTAGATAAGATTTCTAATTAATAATTTTTATAGTGAATAAGAATCTATGGAGAATTTTCAACAACCACATGGTCCAATGGCATCTTAGGGCCTATGGATTTGAAAGGGGGCGTTAGAGGGTATTTGGTTTTTCAAGCCAGGTGTTATATAGTTATATGAGGGTGAAGAGTTCTTTGTATCACCTATTCATGATGCTTATCACATAACTTTCCTTTTGAAACTACTTATAAAAACTACCGCACACCTTTAGTGCAGTGGTTACTCCATAAGTATAAGTGCTTATGAGGTATAGGGGGTAAGGGTCAGGATTCAAGTTTTCAGAAATGAGCTTCACACATATATACACTTAGATTAGGCTAAAGTAGAATTTCTATATTGTAAAAAAAAAAAAAAAAAAAAAAAGACTGCTTATAAAAGAATCATTCCCGTATGTCTTGAAATTGTGTATACCACCAGTACTGAAGTTTCTAAATGAACTCCTTTAGCTGAAATGAAATTGTCCATTGTGTGGCTCCATCTACTGCTTTAATTCAACATATATATAGGTAGCCTTGGCCATTTCTGCCGGTCGAATTAGCAAAGATACTGCAGTTAAGGAATTTTTGGGCAAAATATACAAAAATCAGGAATGATACTTTTTTTTAATAAGAAACTTTGTATCATTTATTATAATTCCTTTCTCAAATTCCAAAATGACAATAGCATTCTTTAAGGCTTTATTTTTAGCTGAGAAATCTTCAGAGGAGTGTTAGAAGAACAAAATGATAATTATTGGAATGGAGAGAATCTTGTTTGTTTCAACTATTGTTTAGGCTGCCTTTAGGAGTACTTAAGAAGGACTTTGCTGGCAATAGGATTTAGAATCGGCTGTCCAAAGACAATATGACATATATATTAGCAAGTATACTATTCCTTAAAAGTTTCAGTGGAAATAAACCTGAAGCCAATTTAACATTTAATACCATTGTTTAGTACAAATCTTCAAACTCATGTTTGCAAGTCAACTATGTTGAATTTGTGGTTTGCCCATGAAAAGCGGCATGTATGAACTTTGCATTGGCACTTCTTTGATATCTTCATAATATCTAAGATTCCCTTAATTTTATTCTATAGAAGTCAGTGCTGTATGTTACATCTCACACGGTTTATATATCAGTGCACAGATCAAACCATGTTTAGCCATGAGTCTATTTCAGTGAATTACATTGATGTTGATTTGAGACACATTGGCAAATCAAGTCAAAATGAAGCATCACAGTCAACAGAAGAATTCAGTGTGAAGTCTGTTTTTTTTGAGGCAGCAGATGCATAGGAGTAATTAGATATGCTGCTAGACTCTTTTGGAGAGAACAAGAAGACTCTTAATTCCTCTGATTTCAGGTCCAATTACTCCTTTCCTGTTACACAAAAAGAAGTTTATGTGGCTCCATCACTTTCAATGATGGATTCATCTAAGACTTCGTCAGGTATGCAAATCTCGATGATGCACTTGATGACTTACTTGAGGAAACTTCCAACGTGATGAACCAAAATGGTTTATCACGGTCACTCTAAGAAAAGGCTGTCCCGCATGTTCAATCTTCTTGTTACACAAAAAGAAGTTAATGTGGCTCCATCACTTTCAAGGAATGGGTCAGATTCATCTAAAACTCCGCCAGGTATTGCTAATCTTGATGATGCACTTGATGACTTACTTGAGGAAACTTCCTATGTGATGAACCAAAATGGTTTATCGCGGTCACTCGAAGAAAAGGCTGTCCCTCATTGTTCAATCTTCTTCCTCTCACTCTAGAACCAAGTCCCAAGTGTGATGTGAATTTGATTCATGGTTAGATACAATTTGATGTCATTTTAAAAATTCTTACCCATCTAACCTAAGCTCTTGTGTTAATTTTGTGTTCAAGGTTAACTCTGCCCTTACCTTCCAAGTAAAACTCTTCTAGGGTTTATGGTTCTGAAAAAGAAACAACTTGAGAAAGTTCATTTGTGCGAAATGATATTCTAAAAATGCTTATTCAATAGAGTAATGCTAGGACAACAATATTTGCCACAATTTGCTTACGTGGCAAGTTGTGACAAAAATTGTGATAAAAGTAGTGGTCCTAGTATTTTCTTATTCAATAAGATGGGAAACAACCAGTGTATGCCTGCACAATTTGGTTGCACTTGTTTGAGGGTTCTGGTGGTGAAAATTTAAACCAGATATCCTAGGAAAAACACTATATTGTGTAATACATATTTTTCTCTGTTTATAAACTTGAAAGCTAGTCTAAAATTTATTATTCCCAGAACATATTAAGCTGTTTTTTTTTTTTTTTTTTCCTGGATACTACTAAGCAGCCTTGTTAAAAATCAACAGAATTGTCCAACCAATACAGCAGATTATCTTGATCAAAGCTAAGGCATTGTTGATACAGATGGTATGTTTTCAAACCCTGTGCACTTCATGAGTAAGATAAAAGATCCATTGAAGTGAAATAGCTACCAAGTTCCAAACTCTGGAGCAGAGACCGCGTATCCCAAATACAGTGGGGAAATGACTAGTGCACACGCCCACAAAGTTGCGTGTAACAGATTTTTAAACTGAAATCGTAATTCAATTCAAAAATATCTTTGGGCAGTGTGTCAATATATTAATATCTATTCCTTAAAATTAGCGAATAAGTTGCGTTAAGAAAATATTTCAAGCACTCAAATCACTCCCACCCAACCAAATCACATCAACAAACAAAAATCCATCATCTTTCTTGTGGGGCTATAATTTCTAAACGATAGAAGAGGAATTGGAAATTGTAAGCAATAATGATGATTGTTACTTGCTACCAATCAAGACATGCCCGTGTAGAATTTGAAACTCAAACCAATTCACATGTCCCATTAAATGGGGATATTGACTAGCTTTCTTTTGATGAAAAATGGGATATTGACTAACAGTACTTTAAAATTAGGCCATTTAAATGAAGGGTACAGCTGTGGTTCCCCCTATCATTGCTAAAAGGGCCCAGAAGTGAGATATAATATTACCCTCCAGGATAATTTTAAAAGAAGAAAGTTAGGTGGATGTAATAAGTTACCTCCATGTGATGCAAGGATGTGTCTTTTTGACCAAACCAACAAAATGAAATTTCATTCGACACAACTGGAAACAGCTATGCACTTTACAAATACTACCAAAACTTTAAACTTACAAAGAAGTAAAGGTCTTCCAAGAAATAGAGAGAGAACCAAAAGGGGGAAAAGATACAAATGAAAATAAGAAGAAGATGCAAGAAATTAAGGCTTGCTTGTTTGTTAATGTTGTTTGAACTACAGTTTTTGTTGTATAAATAACGTAATACACATTTTTATAACATTTTTCACTCATTCGTATTTTTATAACACTTAAATAACGTTACTAAAATAATATTATCAAACGGACCTTTGATCTACCAGTGTTTTATTACTTTTATCCTCTAAACAAAACAAGAAAAAAAATCTGCATTTCTTTTAATACAAATTCTAAAGTTGCAAATAGAAATAAAAATAAAAATAAAAACTTGTTGAAAAGATAAAATTAAATTAAATTTTAAAAAAAAAGGTTACAAAATTGCATGAGTCAGAGCCACAAGGCCCCAGCTTCTTTTAATATAGGAACCAACTCTCCAGAAATATGTGTAGCCATAACCCGATCCAATCCACCAAACAACCTGCCCCCAATAAACACTGCCGGAAATTGAACCTTCCCATCTTTTCCATTGCTAATCATCTCCAATTCCTTAACAACCCCAACCTCATCTTTCTCATCAACCTCATAAACTGCAGGGTTTACACCGAGGCCTAAAAGTAAGCGCTTCACTACATGGCTCATGCAGCACCCACGCCTAGCAATTACTATCACTGCATTCTCTGCCACCATGTTTAACATAATATTTTCTGATTCCTCAGCTTTTAAGGCTTTGGATGAAACAAGCTGAGGTATATTGGTATTATTGTTGATGAAGTGGGTTCTGGTGTGAAGTGGTTGCCATGACTTGTAAGGTATTGCTTCTTGCATTTTTGTGAGAGATTTTTTGTAGAGAGAAAAACAGAGAGAGAGAGAGAGAGAGAGAGAGAGTGTGTGTGTGGATGCGTGGGGTTTATTTTGCCTAATTGGTGTGGCAAGGAGAGAGTATAAATAGTTGGAGGAGACTTGGAAACTTGAAAGGGTCATACGTCAACGGCAGTTGGGCACTTGGGCTTTTGATTACGCGTTGTAATATGTCATTTGGTTGTGTCTGACGTTTACTTTGTGTCACTCTTTGTTCTAGTGTGTTCGTTTGAGGTACCTAGAGAGCCTGACTTCTTTTTTATTTTTCTTAAAAAAAAAAAAAAAAAATGTTAGTACCACACACTTTTAGGTATGTTTTATTATAATTATTTTATTATGTGACAGATTGCAATTAGTGAAAAAAAAAAAAATAGTAAGCTCATGTAATAGTAATAAACAATCAATTATAATTTATCATATAAGACAATTATAGCAAAGTGCATGAAACTGACATTATTGTCTTTTTTTATTTTTTATTTATTCCTTGTTGGTGGTCACTGGTCACTATAAAAATTGTCTAAAGGCCATGTATCAATTTTTAGATAGAATATCATTGATCTAGATTAGATGTAAGCAAGCAAAGCATGGGTGTGATTTCAACTTGTGGTGACGTCTTCCAAATAAACAAAACCACGCCCATGGAAAAAATTCCACGTTATTATCGGCCAAAGCGTACACGGTGTAGTGGTAATCCATAGAAAGTTGGAAATATATTTATTATTAAAAATATAATTGTATACTACGTCAGCATGAAAGTGAGCTCTCCGAAGCGTTTCGTCAGAAATAGTAGACTAGTATTTTATACAGTGTTCAAATCCAGGTTGCCATCGTTGCCGTGTTGATTAGGTACGACCGTTTTGTACCATGGTATGGCCGTTTAGGTGCTATCAACACCTTCCTGACAATTTCCTGCACATACATACATTCAAATACAATCCACATGTTGCATGGCCGGTGCTAAATGCCCTTTTTCTTCTCCTAACCGCCCTTCTATTGAATTTTTACATTTACTTCTTATTGTAATTAAAACCAAATTTATAGAACTTACTATATTTTATTATAAGGTTAAATTTGTTGCACATAAATTGGTTTACACACACTTAATAAAATATCTGAAATGGTGATTTAAAGTTACGATTTCTCAATTCACAATTTTAGTTATCTTTTGGGGTGTGTGTAAAATAGTTTGTGTGTAATAAACATTACTCTATTTTATAATTAATTACTTTTATTTAGCCTAATCAATTCCTGCTTTCAGTGTAAATTTGGTATTATTCCATTCTCCATAGACTTAGTGTGCCTTGGATATGCTTTAAAAAGATTTTTTTTTTTTTTTTTTTGCTTTGTGTCTCAACTTTTGCAAATAACCTAACTTTCAAAAATATTGACCAAACTAAACCTAAATAGACTATGCCTAATATTGGTCTTAGTCTAACTCATTGCCAAAGAGTTGTACATTAATTTCTTGACTTCGTACCATTTGGTTGTCTTATAGAAAAAGTGATGGTTTATTTGTGCATCTAATAAAATTTTTCATTGAAGTGTGGTGTTATAGAAAATAACACACAAAGAAACATTTCTCTCTCTCTCTCTCTCTCATCAATTTTATCAAAGCATTTATGTTGTGGATGTATGTGTTTTGTTCTCGTAACCAAGGTTTTTAGAACCGGACCGAACCGGGAGATTGGACAGTGAAAATCGAGAACTGGGATGAAAACCGATTTTTTAAGCATAAAGAACCTGATTTTTTGTTAATTTCGTAAACCCCTAAAACCGGGGTTGGACCACACAAACCGGTGAGAACCGTGCGGTCCAACCCCTTAGCAATTTTTTTTTTTTTTTAAAACAACTTAACACAATTTTATTCTTCTTAATTAAATTATCCATCTCTTACAAGGAATAAAAAAATTATAATTAAAATATTTCAAAGATATTCAACTTTACTTCAAAAATTAATCATAAATTTTAATGTTTTCATGGTTATTATTTTATTTTATTAACTTTCTTATTTAATTATTAAATATATACTTGAAAATCATTAAATTTCCCTCACATATATAGATATATTGTCAATTTTGCTAGTTTTATAAATTTAATATCTTTTAGGCTTTAATTAATTATGACGTCATCACGGTTCGACCCCAATTCAACATCGGTTCAACCTCAAAAATCTTGAACCTCTCCCTTTTACGGTTCAATGAACGGTCCAGATCTGAAAACCTTACTCATAACAAATACCACTAGTGCGTCTCATCAATACATATCCTAGGAGGCTTAGAATTTAAAACACTAACTTTTATGTTTTTTGAAATAAAATAGCTTTTAATTTTTTATAATAGATTTAACATAAAAGTTACCAAAAATCATATCTTTTAATAAATATTATGCAAATAAGCTTTATGAAATAAGAAAAATCCAATCATGCTTATTTGAAAGTAGATTTTTTTTTTCTTTTATGTTAAACTATATAAGAGAAGGAGATGATGAAATTTATAGTCATTAATCCATCTAAAACTAACTGAGAATGACTAAAGACTTAAATTTATAAGTAGCTAGTTAAACTATCATAGATGACATAATGCTTTATAGAAATATAATAGAATTTGAAACTTATGACTAGGTGGCAAACAGTTAGCTAAAATACTACTCTCTCCGTCCCAATTTGTTTGTCCTGTTTGAAAAGTTAAACTTTTTTTTTTTAAGGGAACACCATTTATTGTATTATCTGTCTTATAAAAATATATAAGTTTACAAAACTACCCTTAAATAAATTTATTAGTTTTTTTTAAAGAGTTATTCTTAATGAGACAATTAAAAAGACGCCCCAATTAGATTGATTTTTTAAATATTTATTAGTTTTCTTTTCAAATAGTTTTGAAAATAAAGTAGGGATATAATAGGAATATTAGTAAATTAATGACTTTTATTTTTAAAAACAAGACAATATTTTGGGACATTAGATTTATTTTTTAAATATTAGTTAGTTTTTTTTTTTTTTTCAAATAGTTTTGAAAATAAAGTAGAGGTATAATAGGAACAGTAGTAAATTAATGACTTTTATTTTTAGAAACAGGACAATATTTTGGGACATCCCAAAATGAAATAGATGACAAACAAACTAACACGAAGAGAGTAATAAGTTTTTTGGATGTAGGTGAGATGCAAACTTAGAGTTATAATTCTTTTTTTGCTGAAACTTAGAGTTATAATTCTGAATTTCCTATACTTATACTATTTTATTTTTAAATAGAAAATTTTAAGAAAACTTACATACAATTAATCTAAACTAAAATTAATAAACTAGGTTATATACGCAACATCATCCAATTTTTGTATACTCCTGAATCTTAAGGGGATCTTTTTAAGATGAGTGACATATATCAATGTGTCATATGTCATGACGTGAATTATTAACAAATAACAAGCTTATCCGTTCCCATCAAAAAAAAAAAAAATTTTAAAAAAAGCTTATCCGTTACTTAAAAAAATGTCACAATTACATCAATACATGTTTGCAATACTCAAATTAATAATTAATGAATATTACAAATATCTTCTTGATTTATCCTTTTTTCCCTTGTTAATTCTTAATAAATTATTTATTTTATTTCTACCAAGTGGTTGTATACTTGTATTAATTTTTCATACACTATCCAAATTTTCTTTCTTAAAAAAAAAAAAAAAAAAAAAAAAAAAAAAAAAAAAAAAAAACTTGTAAATGGCATAATACCTTGTTTGTTTAGTTCGTACATGAAGACAAAGAAAAAAGAAAAAGCCTTAGGGCAGACGGTGCGTAAAGCTCACGTCAGCAAAAGGGGGAACGTTAATTTCACTCATACATCATCATCTGTGTGGTGTGATTTCACGACCGGGTCCCACCACGTGGCGTAGATAACTCTCCCTTCACCTTACGTCACCAGCTTCCAAAAC
>NC_044911.1:40726488-40758409 GCF_001633185.2 Quercus lobata
GGGCATCTTTCTCTGTGAACCTAATTACAAGATTGTCGATTCGTGGCATTTTTGGGATGAAGCCCGTCAGCTGGATATTCTGCACCATCCGTAGGTAGGTTTTTCGTGCCTTCTTGGATGAACTGGCAGTTGTGGTTCTCCTTACGATCATCCTTATGTCTCCTAGGGGGGCCTAGGATGATCGTTTTCATTCCGAGTAGCTTGTTCCTGTGGTGGGTCCATTCTCTCCTTGCTAATGAACCTTTGTAGCTTTCCTTGCCTAATGAAAGCTTCTATCTACTGCTTTAGGTCGTAACAATCGAACGTATCATGACTGTGAACACGGTGGAAATGACAGTACTTGTCCCTAGACCTCTTTCTAGGATCTCCCTTTAGCTTGTTTGGGAATGTCAAGGCTCCCTTGTCCTTGATCTGCATTAGGACTTGGTTGATCGGGGCAAGTAGCTGGGTGAAACTTGTGAGCCTTCCAATGGGGGGTTTGGAGCACTTGTCCTCTTGATGGTCTCCGGTCTTAGCCATCTTCCATCCCTTATCTTGCCGACCATCTTCTGGTCTCTCCCTCTTCCTAGGCTTCACTTCTGGGGCCAACAATGTGTCTTCTGTGTTCATGTACTTGGTGGCCCTGTAAAGTACATCTAACGTGGTTTTTGGGTTGTTTTTGTTTAATGAAAACAAGAACTTACCCTTCTGTAACCCATTGGTAAATGCAGCAACTAGTATCTTGTTGTCAACCTCATTAATCGAGAAGGCCTCCTTATTAAAATTGGTTATGTAGGATCTTAGTTTTCTTCCTCCTGCTGCTTGATGTTCATTAAGCATGTAGTGGATTTCTTATACCTGTGCCCCCTATAAAATGCTAAACAAATTGCATGCTCAGTTCCTTGAAGGTACCGATAGAGTTGGGCGTCAGCCTCCTGAACCATACCCTCGCAGGACCTTTCAGCATAGTTGGGAAAGCCCGACACATGATTTCGTCTGCCACGACTTGCAAGTGCATAAGGGTTTTGAAAGATTCCAAATGATGACCTATCGTAGGTTTCTACCTGTGGCATGCAGAACTTTGGTGGGAGGGGAATGAAGTGATGGGTGTAGCAAAAGGCGAGTCCGTCCGATGGACTAGCTCGTCAAGGTTGCTTGATACTCGTCCTCTAAGGGCATTCATCATGAAGTCTATCATTTCTTTCATCATCTGCATCTCCGCGACCATGTGCGGTGGAATAGTATTTGCGGTGGATCGACAGCTTGTATCCTGTTGCTCTTGTCTGCTTGGGGTGTTGCTGCCTTACGGCCCCTCCTGGTTCCTCCTCTCAGCACTGGTACCTTCTTGGTCTTCCTCTTAGGTGTTAAATGCTGCGTTCTTTTGGTGTAGTTGCTCTTTTAGGTCATGATTTTGCTTAGTGAGGTGTTCTATTGCTGCAGCGAGAGTTTGAACCTGTCTCTCAAGGGCGGTGGAGCACGGTTCATCCCTTTGATGGTTATTTGTGGTTGCCATAGAATGAGTAAGTACCATGCAACTTTTTGCTTGGGAAGTGGTAGTATGGCTTACTTCCAATCGACCTTTCCCACAGACTACGCCAACTGATGATGCTGAAAATCGTCAGTAAGCTGCACAGTCCTCACATGATCTAGACAAAACCTGTACAATACAGAAATAGAAGAAGACCTTACAGAGAGTATTGGTGTGATTTCGGTCAAATATCCTCCGAAAGTTAAGTTAGAGAACTTTTTCACAACTCTAGAGTGTCAGAGTTGAGGTAAATTATGCGTACCTTATTTATGAGGGCTTGGTGGTTTTTATAGTAGTGTAGAACCAACTCCTGTTTCTTGGGCAGAAAGACCTTTCCTTATAGAAAAGATTCTAATAAATGTACGTATTTTGTGGAATTCTTTCCATATAGGGTCTCCATTGACCGGGGGTTATCGTAGGGCACAAGGTATTTCCATTTAGAATTCCTTGGAGTTCACTTAAGCCATATTGGTGCCATGTGGCCTCAGTATCCGTCGACCTCGGGCCCATGTACCTAGAATCCATTCGTATAGGGGGACCATCCGTCACGTGATCTATCCATCCAATACCTCAATTCGTAGTCTAATTTTTGATAACCCATTGATTTTGTACCGTTAGGTTTATTTGAACGGATCCATTAACCTTAATTTTTATCCTCTTCATTAGTCTTTGTAATTGATTAGGAAGAATTTTTGTTATCTTTTATTTTACTTTATTAAAATTCAACACAACTGTGTAATTATCATTAAAATATATATCTTCACTCCCCATTGTCCCACAACTCACTTCCACTACCTCACACTTAATTGTTTTTTTATTGTTTATACTTTACTGCTCACTTAATTGTCTTTTTATGAGATTTAAGATCAACAAATTACTAATTTTTTTTGTTAGACTTGCTATGTTTTTTCCCCAAAATTTTAAATCAAATTGGTTTGTTATTGGATTTTTTTTCTTTTTGTTTAAAAATGTCAAGATGAAGGTTTGTGTTGAATTATTTTATTATTGGGCTTCTTTTAAAGGGTTCAAATTTTTATTTTAGGATGGTCATAACCAAAAGATTATTATATAGTTTTGTCTTCTTTCCTCATCCTTAAATGTGTTGTAACGTCGTGTTTGGCAGGCTCGTTATTATTGTTGTTTATTTTTTTTTTTTTTTTTTTTTTTTTTTTTTTTTTTTTTTTTTTTTTTTTTTTTTTTAAATGGATAATTGTCTCACATTGTTTAAGAGAGTGTGTTGTGTATAGCATAACTTACCCTTCACTTAAAAGTTACCATGACTTTTGAGTGGGATTTTTAGTGTACTTTTGTGTTAGAACCATTTTCTGTCTCCCTTTTGTGTGTATATGTTTGTTTCAAAAAAAAAAAAAAAAAATTGTCCAATAGATTGAACCCCCCTAATGTCAATGTGGAGCCACCACTAGGTGAAAATCGAGCATTGCTTCAGAGAGGCTATCAGAGTGGCAGATTCTCTTGCTAAATATGGATGTTCACAAGTAGAACATTTTATTGTATTTTCCCAGCCTCTTCCTATTGTATTAGAGGCTTTGCTTTCAGATTGTAATTCGGTGCCTACTCCCCGGTCTATTCGAGCTTCCCCTTTAGCTTTGTTTAATAGACTCTCTTATTACCACAAAAAAAGAAAGATCCATTTTTGCTTAATTTTAGAATGAGATCTTTTTTTCCCGGGTATAAATTCAAGTATTTAACAATTACAATAGGAGATAGAAGTTTTGACTTTAGATGTCTCCATTAAAAACATCATATATATATATATATATATATATATAAAAGATGCCAGTTAAGCTATAAAGTTCTTGTTAGAATAAGAAGTTGAGAATTTTGAAAAGTGATTTCAAGTCTTAAAAAATGATTTTAGAAATAAGTTTATATTACTATTTTTGACTTTTAAAGTTTGTGCTTATTTTTCATTTCGATGTCTTCGTTTTGAGAATTTTCATTTTGGTGTATCAAATTTGATTATTTTTTCTCTATGTTCATAAGTAATTGGGCTATTAAAAAACTAAACTAATACTAAACTTTAATCAAATAAGTAGATCTAAAATCACTTTTTAATTTGTATGGATGGATCACCAAACACAATGTTTTTAATCAAGTAGGTAAACCAATACCCAATATCGATCATTCTTCGAAACCAAAAAGTGGAAACATATGACAACAAACTCACGTTACAATTAAAAAAATGCAAAAAACAAAAGCCAAAAAAAAAAAATAAAAAAAGAGAGAGAGAAAGAAATAGAAATAACATGAATGTAGATATACATGGTAATTCCAAATTAAACCAAAAAAAAAGAAAAAGAGACATTCCCAACACTTATTCTCAAGAGAAAGCCCCCATGCAAGCCAACCCTAGCCCAAGAGTCAAACCCAAACCTAACACGTTTCTCCCTCCTGCACTTGTACCAGGGGAAGGTGCTGAGGTGTTTGTTGAATTATTCGAGCTGCTTGATGGGGCTTTCGCCTCTGTTGGAGATGAAGCTGGAGACTTAGCTCCAAACAATTCCTCAGGCAACAATACCTTGTCCACTTGGTAAACCGCCAATGGAGGTTGTTGCCTTAGTGCATTGTTGATTTGTGTCGAATCGATCCCTGTTGATACATTCACTTGGTTGCCTTGGCCTGTAAAGTTAAGCCCCCAATTGCCATTTGCGCCTGAGGCTTGGGTAGGAACTGGATTGCTAACCGTTAGGAGATTAGTTAGGCTGTAGTATTTAGGTGTAATATGGTATTGAATAAGTAAGACTTTGTTCTGGTTTGTGAGGCCATTTAAGGCACCAGATGGGAGGTTGTTGAAGGCATTGTCAGTGGGTGCAAAGACAGACAGGCCTTGAGCAGAGTTGTTGAGCTGGTTCGCGATTTGGGTGTCTGTTTGGGTCTCCTGGAGGAGGCGAATTAAGGTACTGTATTGGCCATTTTTTTCGAGGATTGCTGTGAGGTTGAGAGGGCCTGACGGAGATGGTGCTGGGGCTGAGGTTTGGGCTTGAGTTTGAAGTGAGAGGAGGAGAAGTTGGATATTGAGGGTAATGAGAATGAGAGATAGAGGTGTCGAAGCCATAATGCTGGTTGAAGAGGTTGTGGACTTGTGGTAGAGACTAAAAGCTAGGGGATTTATGGGATTAGATGTATAGGGTGTGGCTTTGTTGGAATGAGCTGGCTGTGGACTTGATTTATGCCCAAAAATACCATAGAAAACTAGGGAATATATTTGATTTTTTAATGAAAAGGAAAAGAAAATGAGATATATAATTAAACCATATATTTTTGTGTTGCCTTGAACATAACCCACATTTGTTTAACTTAGTTTGCGTTTGATTAGCAACGCGTCTACGTTGAAGCTGACATTTGTGTTTTTTGGGCTGGTTCCTTGGCATTGTTAATGGACCAATCAAAACACAAAAACACATGAACAATAACAAGTGAATGGTGTTTTACTTTTAAAAAAATATTTTGCTACAATGTTTTCAACAATAAGTTTTCAATTTTTAGCAAATAAACGGTATCCAAGTAGATCCTTAATTAGTTGTTAATAGTCCACTAATATGTAATCAAATTCAAATGAATTTTTATTAATATACAATGCAATTTGGTTGTTGAATTATTTGATGCGGCATAGTGTGAGTGTGTTCCAATTCCTCTTCGTTGTATTGGAAAAGTTGGTAGATCTATTTGGGTAGAAACCGACACTAATATCATTAATTAGCTGGGATGGTATATATTATATATTATGGGAAAGATTTATTTCACTTTTCTCCTTCTAAAGTGGTGTCCAGAGTTTTCGAGTACCAAATTATATTCTTTCATCCTACGATATCAAGTAATTATAAAGAGTAATTCCTTGAAAATAATCTTAAAATGTTAATTAAAGCCTGTTTAGTAGAGTTGTTAAATAACCTATTTTCAGTTTTTAAATAATATTAAACACTTTTTCATTCACATGTATTTAAAAAAATTACAAACAATATTATTCAAACTTCTCTATCAAACGGGCTTAAGAGTTTTTTTTTTTTTTTTTTTTGAATTTCTACTCTAGCCTAATTTAAGTGTATATGTTTGTGAAACTCCCTCCTAAAGACTTGAATCCCAATCTTTGTCTCCACACCCCATAAGTACTTAGACTCGTAGAGTGACCATCGCACCAAGAGTTTTAAACTGAGATCTGTCTGAGAGAATATTATACCATAAAACATCTTATCTAGAGTTGTATGCATATATGGTTGCTGTTTTTGAACTGACATGCTTTTATGTTATCACCAAAAACGAAAATAAATATTAAAACCGTACAAGTTGACCAATCGACGTTACAATTTTCTATTGATCCTGTCACCCACTTGCTGTAATATATCTTGGCTGAATTGGCAAACTGTGGGTTCTTGAATCTTATCATAGTTTACTTGACAAGTCATAGTTTTGTAAAAACCAGTCTCAATTAATCTTTATCATAGAGTGAGCTCTAGCCTATTAGCTTGTGATTAACAGATGCATAAATCAGTTGGGTGTATGAGAAAGCTTGCAGTCCTTGATAATGGCATGTCAAGGTTATTCTCAACTTTTTTCCATTGAACCCAAGTCGACTGTAGAATCTGATAAGAATCCAATCCCAACTCGATTTCAATGGAACAGAAATTTGGCCAGATTAGGCTAGACTTGAACCCCACATACCCACACAAATTCGAAGTCACATTACCTAATCTACATATTTTAATCGAAGTCGGACAAACATAAGGTATATATCCTCAATTTGGCAGCCTGGCTTAACTTGTCATGTGGAATATTGGCGAGCACCCCCAACAACTATGTTGTTGTCCCTACACATATATTCTATTATTCTAAAACGATGCAAAATTATAGAACCATAACGTGTTAGAAAGATGTTCTTGTAAGTCCCATTTTGTTGTTTGTCCCATCTAATTAAACTGTGTAATTAGTTCTTGTATTATTGTCAAATGTGGACCCTTCTGATAGTTCCATCAACATCATTGATGCAAACCCATTTATGCTTTGATGAGGAGAACATTCGGAAAAAAAATAACCGAGCTATTATATTATGGCTCATCTAATCTGTGCAAGTTAGCGCAAAGTATTTATCATTTGTACGCTAGATATAATTATTAATTTCCCCTTAGCGTGGAAAGAACCAATGATATGCTATATGTATGCAAGGTTGTTTATGCAGTGGCAATTAGCTTTATGTCCATGTCCTATATTAATGAGGAGACCTAAACAAACCCATAAATTATAGGGTTTGTTGGTATGTCCTAATTTTGACAGATAATATATGTCTCTAAAATAATGTCTCCCAGTATCATTCTGATGCCTCCCAAGTCCCTACCCCCCTAACCCCCAAAAAATATATTTCACAAAAAAGCTACTTAATTTAGAGATTTGAAAATCTGTGACCGGCCACTGAATAATATCTAAAACGTTTAAAATGATCCAATATGATTATTTACTGGTGTGAAAAAGCATCACTAACCGTATAATTAAGAAGTTTTTACGCAATTATTGCTTCGGAATAGTTTACTTATAAATAAAGTTTTCCTTCAAATTAATTAGTTTGAAATCTATTTTAACTATTGTGTGACGTTTTCTATGATTATCTACGTGTATCTTTGGTTTTTTTTTTTTTATTTTTTTATTTTTTTATTTTTTTAGAATACTAAGAGTATGCTTGGTATGCTATAATAACTCCTGTAATAGAATAATTATTCATGTGTAATACCAATTCGGTCATTTGGTTGCATCTTTATTACATAGATTAGTATTACATTGGAATAACTATTCTTTAAATTGAAGAATAGCTATTCCTCTTTAAAATAGATGTAATAGCTATTTCTTAGTGCATATAATAGGTTTTAAAATTAATATATATCCAAAAATATAAAGTTTCCTTATACATAATTTTTTACAAGCTTTTCATATATAACAACCAAACTTATGGATAGTAATAGTTATTCTACTACAATGTCTTATATTCCAAGTAATAAAGATTACTATTCCAAATATAATCTACATTTAGTATACCAAACATACCTTAAGTATTTTTAACACACACACGGAAAGAAGTGAGAAAGTCTTAAAAAAATTGACAATGGTGTATATTTAAAATAACCTTACTCTTGGATACACAACACAAACTTTAAACCTTTTAACTCACACTCATTTTAAACAAATTATGTACTTTAATATTCTATATATGTAAATGAATGGAAGAGGGACTTACAAGAAGCAAGAAGATAATCTCTCTCTCTCTCTCTCTCTCAAAAGAAACTAGAATCTTCGGATTTAATTACTCTTCTAATAATAATTTTTTTTGAAATCGATTTAATCTTCTAATATAACTAGGAAGTTTAGGTTTGTCTCTTTTTTAAGAAATAAAAAAGAATTGGTCCAAAGTTTTGGGATAAGTTTAAGGCAATACCTCTATATAGTCACAATAAATTTCTCAAAATATTTCACAACTTTTGAGCTAGTTATGAAAACTCAAAAATGTATTAAAAAAACAAGAGTTGTTTAGACCCCCAAATAAAAGTTATGGCTCGATAGATTTTACACTAACTTAATTCTAAGTGCGGAATAGTATAAATGCAAGCGGATAAACAAACAAGCTACTTTAACACATATTCATATAATCACAGCAGTAAAATGAAATGCAAAAGAGTAGGGAAGAAGAAAGCAAACCCATATAACTCGCCGATGTGTTATTGAAGAGGAAACCGAAGAACTCGACAAAAAACCTCTCCACCGCCCTCCAAGCGGTAATCAATCCACTAGACAATTAGTTGGGATACATGGGTTAGTAAGAGACCCTCCAAGTCTAATTTACCCGTTGTACCTAAGCCCTTCAAGCTCCTACTCCAACAAGGCTTCTCGGAACTGTATCTTGTCTAGCTCTCCGGATCCCGCAACAAGTTCCATGTTGCATCTGCCACCCTTGGCTTCTTCCAATGCTTCCCAATAGCACCAAAACCTCACTTGACACTCTGAAAGGGTGTGGTAAGTGTTTGGGCTATTAACCTCTCAATGGTATGGAAATGGAGAGGTAGGAGTTGAGGAAATCCACAAACTTATGTATAGAGATATATGGGTATGATAATCTCTAACTCTTAAGGTGTTTGGCTATGGTTTTTTCTTAGAAGCACTCCTCAACATTTGTGGGTAATGTGGGTATATATAGTGTGGGTACAGAAAGTGTGTATTAGATAGTACAGTCTGGCAGAACAGAAGCTCCATGTTGCATCTGCCACCCTTGGCTTCTTCCAATGCTTCCCAATAGCACCAAAACCTCACTTGACACTCTGAAAGGGTGTGGTAAGTGTTTGGGCTATTAACCTCTCAATGGTATGGAAATGGAGAGGTAGGAGTTGAGGAAATCCACAAACTTATGTATAGAGATATATGGGTATGATAATCTCTAACTCTCAATGTGTTTGGCTAGGGTTTTCTCTTAGAAGCACTCCTCAACATTTGTGAGTAATGTGGGTATATATAGTGTGGGTACAGAAAGTGTGTATTAGATAGTACAGTCTGGCAGAATAGAATGTATCGCGGGTGTCTCGCGGAAAGGTCTTACCCGCGAGATACTCACGCGAAACACAGCTGTCTCCATCTGTATTGACTCTTCACATTCTTTGTGGAGTAGATGACATTTGTAAGTCCTGACACATGCTCATGCAAACTTTCAACCAAGATGTTGAACTGATCGACGTGAGAGCTAGATTGACCTAGTTGATTGCTGACAGTCAGAGGCGCAAGAATGCGAGAAGATGTAGTCTCGGTAGTGTGAGCAGCTAATCCATGACCTGAATGAGTACCATGTTGATTAGATTCACTTATTGGTGGTGTGGGCAGAGTTTGCTTTTTTCGCTCAGCAGAAGAATGACTTTTGCTCTTTTTAAGAGATGATATAGAAATTGGGCGATGACGGTCTAAAAGCTTTCCATCTCTTGGTGGACTAATCCCTTCATGTAATATGATTTTCATGAGGAGACTGCAGAACAGAAGACACATTTTTGCTGCTGATCGTGCTGCTGTTTTTCCTATAGTCTGGAAGATATGAGCACAAATATCAATCGGAGCTCCAGTGATTAGATCACATAAAAACTGTGCTCGTCCAAGATTGATAAACCCCATGTTGGACAATGGATATAGATTGAAAAACATCATGAAGGTGAGAGTCTTTAGTTTAGGTTTGAACTTCGTTGTTCCGATGGATGTGCCTGTTGCTGAAACTTCATGTTCATCTCCAAGAATACGAAGAATATCCGTCACTGCAGGAAGTTTTCATCTTACAAGGGTGATAGGAAGGAATTCAGGAAGAAAGATGAGAAGGAGCCTCAATCTACTCAAGGAATCACTTGCTTTGAGTGCAATGGACATGGACATGTCAAGAAAGAATGTCCTAATTATTTGAGAATGAAGGGCAAGGCATATGCCACAAATCTTAGTGATTCGGATTCTTCCAATTCAGATTTAGAGGATAGCTGTGATGAAGAAGGGAATTTTTCAGAATTTATGACTATTGCTCACGTTGAATCTTCAAAGGACTTGAATTTGCTTGTGCAAGAACTTGGGGAGCATAATGATGAGGAATCCATGAGAATTGTAGAAGAATCGGATGCTGAAGTAGATGAAGATACAGCTGGTCTTTGAGAGAACTACAGCTCTTTCCTTAAGAAGTCAGGAAAGTATGCAAGGGTGGCTAAGGTGGCTATGAAGAAGATGAAGAAAGCAGAGGAGGACTATAGAAGTCTCCTAGTAAGATATAAGGAGGCCAAGTGTGAGATTGAGATGTTGAATGGTGAGTTAACCGAGGCTTACTCAAAGGTGAAATTTCTTGGACTTGAGGTGATTCAAGCAAATGTCGAAGTAGACCGAGTCTCTACCAAGAAGCTTGATGATGTCATCTCTTCTCAAAAAACTTTCTCCGACAAAACCGGGTTGGGATATACTGGAGAAAGTAGTTCGGGTGTCAAGGTAACCAAGGAAGTAAAGTTTGTGAAGGCCAAAGTACCAAAAGAAGTTGTCCCTACTGTTGAGAAAGCAAATGTGGAAAAGAAGAAGAATATGGCTGACCAACGAGTGTTGAATAAGCCTCGCAACCAATCAACGGTCAAGTCTGAAGCCAAAGGGAGATCACCTCCAAAATCACAAAAAGGTCCGAGAATGAACTACGTATGCCATCATTGTGGACTTCAAGGACACACCGGACCTAATTGTCATAAGCAGAGAGCATTGAATAATGCTAAGGATCAAAGGTCAAGAGGACCAAGATATGACAAGAGAAATTGGGCCGTTGGGCAACCAAGAAGTCAAAATGGAGATTCTGGTATGATGGATGTAATGAAGATGATTGAGGCATTCACCACATGTTTGGCAAACTTCAATACTCATGCATGATTATCTCCTATGTACATGCATCAATACTTCCAATGCTTAGGATCATAAGTTCATGCATCATTTCATGCATTGCTTTCTGTTTATTGCATGTTTCTTTTACAAGTTTTGCTTTTCCTTGTTGTTGTTGATCTTACATTCCTTGTTCTGTTTTTTAGTGTATTCAAAAATTCAAAAACCCATAAAAATTGAAAAATCTCCAAAAAGTTTGATCACTTGTTTTATGTGTATCACATGTGAGTTTGGCCTAGTTCCTTTGTACTAATGGCATAGTGCATTTATGAGCCTATCTTGTCCTATATACACATTTATCTTTGTGGGAGAAATCTTGAAATCTATGTGTGATTGTTGTAAATAGATCTTCAACCTTGTCATGAATGATTGGTCAATAGTCTTGATGGTCTTGATACTTGCATAGACTTGTGCCTACATCTCTTCCCACTTTATTTTTATGTTTTTGCTACAGAGCTCTCCAAATGTAAATCTCCAAATGAAAAGAGATAGTAAGCTGCAAAAGTCTGTCGCACATACTAGTATTTGACTAGAAAAAGGGAAAGCGACTTTTGTATTAAAATGTATGGTGCTCAAAAAGCCAAAGGCTAACTCTACATGTTGAAATATCAAAAATTTCAAGTACCGATCTCAAAAAGAGATGTATAATCCAAAAAGGATCAATTGTTATGATTTATGCAGAAGCCAAATGAAAAGCTTCTAAGTTTTGTAATCACTCTCTTGTAGGAGGTCATATATGTTTACTTCTATAATTGAGATTGACTACTTGATTTCGTACCAGTTGTGTATGACTTGATTGAATTGATCATTGAAGCTTCACTCTGGTTTATAGACTATTCCACATTTGATACTCACACACAACACACAAGACTTTGTTCAAATAATGCTTATCTCATTTGTGTGATTGTACATGTTCAAATGTGATGTGTATGCTCAAATACTTGCTAATCAAACCCAAAAAGATTTTTGAGTGCTTTATACGTTTTTGAAAGTGATTTTATACTTTCGTGCTTTTAGTTTTTGTTCAAAATGCATTTTTGTGTTTTTCTTCAAAACTGGTTCAAAGGTCTTTTCGTGAGAAGCTCGCGACTGAGAGCTTCCCATGAAATGTGCTTAAGGGAAATTAAAAAGTCACATTTTCATACAGAAAGTCTCACTACTGCCTCGCGAGTATTTCGTGTCTAAACTCTTCTTGCAAAATGTTTTTTAGGCAAAAACTGAAAATTTCTAAATTTCATACAGAAGCTAACGCGACTGGTTTGCGACTAAGAGCTTCTTGTGAAAGCTTTAGTATGTCTCACGACTTTTTCGCGACTGTCTCACTACCATCTAACTCATGAAAAACACGTGTTTTCAGTTTTTTATGTAGTAGATGTGACAGTTTTTCAAACACTCTCATTTCCCTCTCTAAACCTCTCTCGAACCACCCTTCAACCCAAAACATATTTTTCTTCAAAAACCCATCAATTTCAAGTTTATTTTTGCAAATTATCTTCAAGGTGTGAGTTTCTAATACTCTCTTTTATTATTTTTCTGTGATTATGCAGAATTTTTAGTTAGGGTTCAAAATTTGGGGTTTTTCGAAAATGGGTTGGGATTTCTATGATTGTGCAAATTTTCTTCACAATCTTTGATTGGGCTGAGTCCCATTTGTTGTTGGTGCATCTGCGTTGGCCCCTTGAGGAAATTTAAGTTTGTATTGAGGCATTTTTCAATCTGTTCATGCATTCTTCATAACTATTGTGCATTGTCGCATGTCAAGTGCTTGACAAAAATGTCATAATGACATTTTTGTGCTAAATTGGATTCAAGTGAATTCCAATTTCTGGGTTTACACTTGTTTGACTTTGTTTCACCTATGTTGATAACTGACTATGTGTTTCACACACTTTGCCTATGTTGTACACACTAGGCACACTCTAAGCACATCACATGCATCATGCTGCACACCTCATGCATCTCATACTACACACACATGCATCAGCTCATGCTCAGCACAGACACACACATGCATAGTTACTTATTTCATGCATTGTGTTTATGCTTACTAGGTGTAACATCTTTAGCATGTTGCTTTGTGTCTATTTGCTCTGTTTTGATTTGGTTATGCTCTGTTTTTAATCAAGTTTTGTGTTTTGTCTTTGTGTTTGTGCATTTGTTTTTGTGTTTTGCTTTCTGTGATATTTGTGCAGATGTCTCCTACCAAACATTTTGCGACCAAGAAATCCACAAAACGCTCTCACACTGATTCTGACAATTTCAAGTTTGCTGAGGCTGATATGAAATACAATGACTGCTACAAAAGAGCAACCATTATTATGGAGAAGGTGGTCCAGCTAGAAACCCTTGAAGACACCTTCATCCCTGAGGTGTTCAAAGAAAGGACTTGGACCAAACTGTTGAACCCGGTTGGGGTTGTCTACTCAGAGATCATAAGAGAATTCTTCTTAAATGCTACTATGGAAGGAGACCATATAGACTGCTGGGTGAGGCATAAAGAATTTGTGATTACAAAGGATAGCATTCAAGAATTTTTGGAAATTCATCCTTCCTCTTAACCAATCTTAGTCCAATATGAAGACAGATTGGGATCAACTGAGGAAATGGTGGAAATACTTGGTGGTACATCAAAGAAGTCATCCATGAATATAATCCCATTTTCACCAGAGATGAGGGCTTTGGCATATGTGATGATCCATAACTTGTATTCGGTCACCAACCTCACTACACTATCAACTCCAAGGCCAAAGTTTTTGTACGATCTCTTTACTCACAAGGAGATTGATATATGTGGACACATCTTCCATCTGTTGAAGAAAAGTATTGTGAAGCAAAATTCCAGAACAGTTTTGGCTTTTCCCTCACAAATTCCGGAGTGGTCTGACAGTAGTTCAGAGGAACTATCTCATTGGTGCACACACAGTGGCTAGGAGCACAGCTCACATCAAGGGTTCTAAAACAGGTGTGCATACGATTCCTCAGGATCGTGTTGAGGACGAGGGTGGAGATACAAAGGAGGAGATTGATAGATTCACTTTTGCTCCAGAGACTTCAGCACAGCCATCCTTTTCTGCATCAACACGAGGACCAGACAGACTTGATCGCCTCCTAGCTAGAGTGGATCAGATGTTCACCATGCTAGACTCCCATGTGCAGCACACCGCAACCCAATTTGCATACGTCCAGGGACAGATCACTGCATTGTCTTCACAAATCGAGGACTTGTCCACGACGCAAGGATCAGATTCAGAGTCTAATCAGTTCTAGACTCTTTGGCCATTTCGGTCAAAAAGGGGGAGAAAATTTTGAGGGGGAGCTGAGGAAGAGCTTGCACAGTGTTAGGGGGAGCATAGGTTTAGGCATAGAAACATTAGTTATTGGTTCATAGACGGCTTACTTGTGTTTACTTTTAACTTTTATAACTGTTGGTTTATGTTTATGCTTTTACTGTTTTCAATTAAAACTTCAGTACACTCTTTGTTTTTAATTTCTATTTTATATTCAGTATGTTTGTGATTATCTCAATGCTTTGTAGCATTTTTTTGTGCTTTTAAGATATTGCCAATATGTCTTGAGTACTTTACACTTGTGCTCTAGTAGGATCTTGTTCCTAGATGCATATACTTCACGTATTTTGCATTGGTCGTGTGTTGGATATACAAGTGATCATAAGTGATTGCTCTTTGTTTGCATGTCCGGATGAACACTTACGTGCTAAATGTTCATTGTAGTAATTTTTTAATGACTGAACTTGTTTGATCAAGTTTGTGTTTACATGATATCTCTTGTTTACATACTTGATCGCACTATGCTTGCTTATGTTCATACCTTGTATTCAACTTGTCATAAGCTTAATGAAAATTTTGTTTGTGTGCGAGTGTTTCAGGTTTCAGGTATAAACGTGCAAGTGCTTCATAGTTTCTAGATTAGGTGTAAGTGAGTTTTGCCATTGTTCCCAATCTCACGTTTAAGTCTAGAGTCTGTTTTAGGGGTTTTGTCACGGAATAGCCAAAGGGGGAGATTGTAAAGTTGTGATTTACAAATATGTATTCTGTTGGCTTTTATTCCGTGCCAAATTTGATTGTAATTTTATTCAATCTTTTGTACCCTGTATTTATTGTGGGATTTGTTTGTAAAAGTTGTGTGATAGAGAACAAAAGTGTGAAGACTCAAGCAATTGTAGCCAGAAGATTTCTTGCGGGTAGCTTGTGACTAAGCATCCCGCAAAGTGAAGCATGTGCCTTGCATATGATTGGAATGTGAAGAGTCAATATAGATGGAGACAGCTGTGTTTCGCGTGAGTATCTCGCGGGTAAGGCCTTTCCGTGAGACACCCGCAATACATTCTGTTCTGCCAGACTGTACAATCTAATACACACTTTCTGTACCCACACTATATATACCCACATTACCCACAAATGTTGAGGAGTGCTTCTAAGAGAAAACCTAGCCAAACACCTTGAGAGTTAGAGATTATCATACCCATATATCTCTACACATAAGTTTGTGGATTTCCTTAACTCCTACCTCTCCATTTCCATACCATTGAGAGGTTGATAGCTTAAACACTTACCACACTCTTTCAGAGTGTCAAGTGAGGTTTTGGTGCTGTTGGGAAGTATTGTAAGAAGCCAAGGATGGCAGATGCAACATGGAGCTTGTTGCGGGATCCGGAAAGCTAGACAAGACACGGTTCCGAGAAGCCTTGTTGGAGTAGGAGCTTGGAGGGCTTAGGTACAGCGGGTAGATTAGGCTTGGAGGGTCTCTTGCTAACCCATGTATCCCAACTGATTGTCTAGTGGATCAATTACCGCTTGGAGGGCGGCGAAGAGGTTTTTCGCCGAGTTCTTGGGTTTCCTCTTCGAAAACACATTGGTGTGTTATCTGTGTTTGCTTTCTTCTTCCCTACTCTTTTACATTTCATTTTACTGCTGTGATTATCTGAATATGTGTTAGAGTAGCTTGTTTATTTATCCACTCGCATTTACACTATTCCGCACTTAGAATTAAGTTAGTGTAAAATCTATCGAGCCGTAACTTTTATTTAGGGGTCTAAACAACTCTTGTATTTTTAACACATTTTTGAGTTTTCAATTGGTATCAAAGCAAATAGACACAAAACAGCATGCTATAAGTGTTCAACCATGTAAACAACAGCAAAATTCATGAAGTGAATCACTGTGCATGTGTGTGTCTGTGCTGAGCATGTGCTGATGCATGTGTGTGTAGCATGAGATGCAAGAGGTGTGCAACATGAGATGCATGTGATGTGCCTAGTGTGTACAACATAGGCAAAGTGTGTGAAACACATAGTCAGTGACCAAAACAGGTGAAACAAAGTCAAACAAGTGTAAACCCAAAAATTGGAATTCACTTGAATCCAATTTAGCACAAAAATGTCACTAGGACATTTTGTCAAGCACTTAACATGCGACAATGCACAACAGATATGAAGAATGAATGAACAGATTGAAAAATGCCTCAATACAAACTTAAAATGCCTGAAGGGGCCAACATAGATGCACCAACAACAAATGGGACTCAGCTCAATCAAAGATTGTGAAGAAAATTTGCAAAATCATAGAAATCCCAACCCGTTTTCAAAAAACCCCAATTTTTGAACCTTAACTAAAAATTCTGCATAATCATAGAAAAATAATAAAAGAGAGTATTAGAAACTCATACCTTGAAGATAATTTGCAAAAATAAACTTGAAATTGATGGGTTTTTGAAGAAAAATAAGTTTTGGGTTGAAGGGTTGTTCGAGAGAGGTTTAGCGAGGGAAATGAGAGTGTTTGAAAAACTGTCACATTTGCTACCTAAAAAACTAAAAACACGCATTTTTCACGGGTTAGATGGTAGCGAGATAGTCGTGAAAAAGTCGCGAGACATACTGAAGCTTTCACAAGAAGCTCTTAGTCGCAAACCAGTCGCGATAGCTTCTGTATGAAATTTAGAAATTTCCAGTTTTTGCCTAAAAACATTTTGCGAGAAGAGTTTAGTCGAGAAATACTCGTGAGGCAGTAGCGAGACTTTGTGTATAAAATTGTGACTTTTTAATTTCCCTTAAGCACATTTCGCAGGAAGCTCTCAATTGTGAGCTTCTCGCAAAAAGACCTCTGAACCAGTTTTTGAAGAAAAACACAAAAATGCATTTTGAACAAAAACTAAAAGCACAAAAATATAAAATCACTTTCAAAAACATAAAAAAACACTCAAAATTCTTTTTGGGTTTGATCAGCAAATATTTGAGCATATACATCACATTTGAACATGTACAATCACACAAATGAGATAAATATTATCTAAACAAAGTCTTGTGTGTTGTGTGTGAGTATCAAATGTGGAATAGTCCATAGATCATAGTGAAACTTTAATGATCAATTCAATCAAGTCATACACAACTGGTACGAAATCAAGTGGTCAATCTCAATTATAGAAGTGAACATATATGACCTCCCACAAAAGAATGATTACAAAACTTAGAAGCTTTTCATTTGGCTTCTGCATAAATCATAGCAATTGATCATTTTTGGATTATATATCTCCTTTTGAGATCGGTGCTTGAAATTTTTGATATTTCGACATGTAAAGTTAGCCTTTGGTTTTTTGAGCACCATACATTTTAATACAAAAGTCGCTTTCCTTTTTTTCTAATCAAATACTAGTATGTGCGACAGGCTTTTCTAGCTTATTATCTCTTTTTATTTGGAGATTTACATTTGAAGAGCTCTATAGCAAAAACATAAAAATAAAGTGGGAAGAGATATAGACACAAGTCTATGCAAATATCAAGACCATCAAAACTATTGACTAATCATTCATGACAAGCTTGGAGATTTATTTACAACAATCACACATAGATTTTAAGATTTCTCCCACAAAGATAAATGTGCATACAGGACAAGCTAGGCTCATAAATGCACTATGCTATTAGTACGAAGGTACTAGGCCAAACTCACATGTGATACACACAAAACAAGTAATCAAACCTTTTGGAGATTTTTCAATTTTTATGGGTTTTTGAATTTTTGAACACACTCAAAAACAGAACAAGAAATGTAAGATCAACAACAACAAGGAATCAACCAAGACAAAAAAAATGCTAAAAACTAAGCATGTGAGACCTACACCAATGATGAGCAACTATGAACAAAATAGGTTCACATAAAAGATAGAGTTCAAGAAATGATACCGACACCAATGGTCTTACGCAAAGACTCAAACCTTGGACCATCAAGAGGTTTAGTAAAGATGTTTGCCTTCTGGTTGTCAATGTTGATGAACTCCAAATACACAGTCTTTTCCTCCACCAAACCTCGAATGAAGTGATACTGGATCTCAATATACTTTGATTTTAAGTGTTGAACTGGGTTTTGGGACAAATTTGTGGCACTCGTATTGTCACAGAACACACACATAATGTCTTGAGTGATTCCATAATCATGTATAAGCTTCTTCATCCATAATAATTGTGCACAACAACTCACCGCTACAATGTACTCAGCTTCAGCTGTTGATAGAGAAACTTAATTTTGCTTTTTGCTCATCCAAGACACTAGGTTATTTCCAAGGTAGAAGCAATCACTAGAAGTGCTTTTCCTGTCATCAATGCACCTGGCCCAGTCAGCATCAGAATATCCAGCTAGGCACTCATTCGAGTCTCTTGAATACCAGATTCCATAATCAGATGTGCCATTTATGTAGCAGATAATTTGTTTGACTGCTGTCTAGTGTGACTCTTTGGGTGCTACCTAAAATCGAGCACATACTCCTACACTAAACGCAATGTTTGGTCTGCTAGCAGTGAGGTAGAGAAGACTACCGATCATGCTTCGATAAAGTGTTGGATCCACTTCCATACCTACTGCATCACAACTCAGTTTTGCTGAGGAACTCATGGGAGTGGAAGTGTGTTTCTTAGAGTCTAGGCCGAATATTTTTACAAGATTTTTGGCATATTTCTCTTGAGAGATAAATATCCCATCTTCCCGTTGTTTCACTTGAAGCCCTAGGAAGTAGTTTAACTCGCCCACCATACTTATCTCAAACTCCCTTTTCATTTCTTCTGAGAATTCATGAGCTAGGTGATCAATTGTGGATTTGAAGACAATATCATCCACATATACTTGAGCAACAAGGAGAGATTTCTCATCTCTTTTGACAAACAAAGTTCGATCGGCTTGACCTCTCTTGAAACCAAGATCCAAGAGGTATGTGGTGAGGTGATCATACCAAGCTCTTGGTGCTTGTTTCAGCCCATATAATGCCTTCTTCAGCCTTAACACATGATCTGGAAAGTCAGGATCTTGAAACCCCTTTAGTTGCTCAACAAACACTTCTTCGTTTAAAAACCTATTCAAGAAAGCACTCTTCACGTCCATTTGATATAACTTGAAGTTCATAATGCATGCCATGGAGAGAAGAATTCTAATTGACTCTAGTCTTGCAACTAGAGCAAAAGATTCATCAAAGTCTATGCCTTTAACTTGAGTATATCCTTAAGCCACCAATCTAGACTTGTTTCGGACAATTTCACCATCTTCATCAATCTTGTTCTTGAAGATCCACTTGGTGTTGATTACATGTGTATCCTTGGGCCTTAGTACGAACTCCCATACATCATGTCTAATAAATTGATGCAACTTTTGGTGCATGGACTCTACCCAATTCTCATCCTTCAAGGCTTCCTCCACTTTCTTTGGTTCAAATTGAGCAAGATAGCAGTTGTATGTGACATGATTCGCACTATGGACTAGTCCTTTTCTCAACCGAATTCCTTCATCCAAATCACCAATGATATTGCTTGAGGGATGATTGAGAGTTACCATTGACGATGGTCTCTTGGAAGTGGAAGGTTCCTCATCACGAGAGATCGGAGGTTGAACTTCAGGAGGGGTGAGTGGACTAAAAGATCCTTGAGTTGATCTAGTCTCCCTTCTTGATATAGGAGGTGTAAACTCCTTTTCTGGTGATTCTTTCTCAGCATCCTCACCTTGAGATATGTTGTCATTACCCTCATTCTTCTTAAGATTCGGTCCTTCACCATCATCATCAATATCCTTTTCAGAGATAGTGTTATCGATGACCACATTTATTGATTCCATCACCGTCTTAGTGCTCTTATTGTACACTTTATATGCTCGGCTATTTGTTGAGTATCCTAGGAAAATCCCTTCATCATTCTTAGCATCAAATTTTCCAGGATTCTCCCTATCATTGAGAATATAACACTTGCTTCCAAATACTCAAAAATATTTCACCTTTGGCTTCCTTTCTCTCCGAATTTCATATGATGTCTTCTTTGTTCCTGCCCGGAAGTAAATCCTATTCCTAATGTGACACGAAGTATTTACTGCTTCAGCCTAAAACTTCTGTAGAATGCTTTTCTTTAGTAACATTACTCTTGCCATTTCTTGAATCACCCTGTTCTTTCTTTCAACCACCCTATTCTGTTGTGGAGTTTTTGGAGCTGAAAATTCATTCTTGATACCGTGTTCATTGCAAAATGCTTCAAACTTTGCATTTTCAAATTCCTTCCCATGATCACTTCTGATTTTAACTATGGGAACTCCCTTCTCATTCTGCAGCCTCTTGCATAGCCTTTCCATCTTGTCACATGCTTCCAACTTCTCTCTAAGAAATTCCACCCAAGAATATCTTGAGAAATCGTCAACAACCACCATAATATAGCGCTTTCCACCCATGCTTTCTGTTCTTGCTGGACCCATTAGATCCACATGTAGCAACTCCAAAGGGCGAGAAGTAGCAACCACATTTACTTTCAGATGGCTTGACTTTGTTTGTTTTCCCAATTGACATGGACCACAAACGTTCTTCTCAATTTTTCCAAACTTTGGTAAACCAATCACAGCTTCAAGCTTTGAGACTTTTGCCACTTGTTTGTAATTAGCATGTCTAAGTCTTTGATGCCACAACTCCAAAAGGTTCACTCAAGCACTTCGACATGCTATGCTTGGTTTAGGAATGACCCCATAACAATTATTGGTGGTTCTCAGTCCCTTCAAAACCTAAACACCTTCTTCATTTAGAATTAGACATCCTTTTTTTGAAAATTGGACTAAGAAGTCTTCATCACAAATCTGAGTGATACTCAGCAAGTTCACTTTCAATCCCTTAATGTACAACACATCTATTAACAAAGGCAATCCTGGAATATCCATGGTTCGCTTTCCAAGAACTTATGAGTGACTACCATCTCTAAATGTCACAAAGCCATCTTCCTTCTCTTTAAGAGTTTTGAACAAAGGCTTATCTCCAGTCATATGTCTTGAACAACTGTTGTCAAAATACCACAAATATGAATTAAATACTTTTAATGCGGTATGAACAAAAAGACAAGCATGAGATAGGCATTCTTGACCATCAAAGCAGGACTCATCTTTCTTTACTTCATTCATAGATGAGTGAATCTTTCTTTTTAGACAATCTAGTTTGTCACACAAATGTCTATTCCTTTTCTTATATTTGTCAATTAAGGAATTTGACTCACACAAGCTATTATGAATATCATGATTCCTATGAACTAGTGATTTCAGCATGTGTATAAAGATTCTAGCATGTTTCTTTGATTTGAATAACTCTAAGAATTCATTATTAGAACAATCTCCAAAAATGCACATAGAGTCATTTTCACAAACACCTTTACTATGCTTCATGTTGGTCTTTACCATATCACTTTCCATGGCAAACCAAGAGGGTTTAGGATCACACTCAGGTATTTAAACCACAGCGAGTGTACCTGCTCTGATACCAATTGAAAGCTAAAAAATGTGTTAAAAACACAAGATTGTTTAGACCCCCAAATAAAAGTTACGACTTGATAGATCTTACACTAACTTAATTCTAAGTGCGGAATAGTGTAAATGCAAGCGGATAAACAAACAAGCTACTTTAACACATATTCATATAATAACAGCAGTAAAATGAAATGCAAAAGAGTAGGGAAGAAGAAAACAAACACAGATAACATGTCGATGCGTTATCGAAGAGGAAACAGAAGAACTCGACGAAAAACCTCTCCGCCGCCCTCCAAGCGGTAATCGATTCACTAGACAATCAGTTGAGATACATGAGTTAGCAAGAAACCCTCCAAGCCTAATCTACCCGTTGTACCTAAGCTCTCCAAGCTCCTACTCCAACAAGACTTCTCGGAAATTCATAAGCTTATGTGTAGAGATATATGGGTATGATAATCTCTAACTCTCAAGGTGTTTGGCTAGAGTTTTCTCTCAGAAGCACACCTCAACATATGTGGGTAATGTGGGTATATATAGTGTGGGTACAGAAAGTGTGTATTAGATAGTATAGTTTGGCAGAACAGAATATTTCGTGGGTGTCTCGCTGGAAGGCCTTACCCACGAGATACTTGCGAAACATAGCTGTCTCCATCTGTACTGACTCTTCGCATTCCAGTCATGTACAAGGCACATGCTTCACTTTGCGGGATGCTTAGTCGCAAGCTACTCACGAGAAATCTTCTGGCTTCAATTGCTTGAGTCTTCACACTCTCTCTCTCTCTATTACACAACCCTTACAGACAAATCTCACAATAAATACAGGGTACAAAAGATTGAATAAAATTACAATCAAATTTGACACAGAATAAATGCCAACAGAATATATATTTGTAAATCACAACTTTACAGGTTAATTACTAATAGAAGATAATAAGGTAATGTTAATGATAGTCCCTAATAAAAACTTACAAATTCAATTATTGTGAAAATTTGGAAAAACTTAAATATAGTTATTTAGGTGAAGTTCCCTAATTAAATTTACCCATGTAGATGCTTTGATCGATGAACTATATGTTTAAATTTAATTGTCGTTAAAAAGATAACGTTGATTTCATGTATCGGTCAATACAATAACTTAAGTATAGTTTTTTAGGTGTTGTACGTGAAGTCCCCAATTAAATTCACCTATGTGCCTTTATTTTTTAATCAATGAGTCATATGGTTGAATTTAATCGTCATTAAAAAATAATATTGATTTAATTATATTGGTCAATACAATCATATGAGTAAATTTTTTTTTTTTTTTTTTTTTAATTCACATAGGTGACTTAGTTAGAATATCAAAGGTTTTATATTTGACAAATTATGCAATATTTTGAGATTGAATAGTGACATTCTTTTGATCTTTTATTTAAGATAAATAGTAGACCCCCCATAAAAATAAATATATATATAAAAAAAAATAAAAAATAAAAAAAGAAGAAAGAAAAAGACAAATAGTAGATCCTATTATTCTGAATTTTGTTAGTGAGATTCACTATTATTTTACTCACTTATAGCGTTACTCAAATTTATCGTCCCCTTTCTAATTTTTAATTAAAAAAAAAAAAATTAAGGCTCCCATAAACTTGGGAGAGTATTCTTACCTCGGAGTTGGGACTGCTTTTAATAAAGAAAAGAAAAAGGCCAAATACAAAAGAAAGAAAGCACAATGCTGTGTTTTGAGTAATAAAATGAAAACGGTAATGAGCCAAACTATGTCGTTTTTTTTATGTTAAAACATCCAATTTCCAACGGTAACCAGCCACTCCAATCCACAGTCAGGTTGATAAGCCCTACTTCCGAAAGTTGGGTGTGTGCGCACATTGAAGAGAGAGAATATGGCATTTTCATGAAGCCCTTTGAGAAATGCTATCTTTTTTGGGTATTGCATTGCATTGCTTTTCCATTGTTAATGTTATTCTGTGTCTTGTTTTTATATTTTAAGATCCTAGCTCCTAATTGGTGTATCTGTGGATTTTTCTTGGGTGGGTTTTCTAGGAAATTGCAAATTCTGATTCAATTTATGGTTTAACTTAGAATGAGATTATTTTGGTTGTTCCTACTTCCAACAATTGGTCCAAAGCTGAATTTGGTTCTAAAATTTGAAATGGGTATATTCTTAATAACCCAAACCCAATGTTGGCATTTGGGAAAACGATTTGGAGTTCTGGCTTTGGATTTAGTCTATTTAAATGAGATATTAAGGTTACTTAAGGTTAAAACTGTTATCTAGAGTGTTTTTGTAATTTGATTAATGAAACTGTAATGCAGCAAAATTGGCTCTCTTGTATGTATGTATTGTATGTATTAAAATGTTACATGACATGACATTGATAGTTGATACCTCATTTATTTGAGTTAATTATGTATCTTGAAAAGTCAGACCAGAGTGATTAGTTTTTTTCTATTTACAAAAAAATTGTTGTTGTTGATGTTGTTTTTGTTGCTGTGTTGTGCTTGTGGTATGTTCCTTGAATAGATTGCATCTGCACTATACGAATTAAGAGTGTGGAGCTTCTAAGTCACTAAATTGATGAGATGCTGTAAAATGGGAGTTAAGAGAAAGCATATTTACGAGGAAAGTAAAATTATATACATTAACGGGAGCAGAAATCATTATATATCATTATCAATGTGCTGGTGATTGAAAACAGATAATATGTCATCTTCTTCGGTGATTGAAGTGATTTCTCCTGTGCCCCTACTACTTTCTGGTTCTTTCCAGCTGCTCCCAAAGGAGATCTCACCATTGTAGGTTCCTCTGGTTATGATCACTGGATTTGCTTCCTCTTTGGTGATTTCTGTAGTTGAAAGGATTGTTATAGCTGGGTTAAGAGTATTGGAGGAATGCACTTCCTGTTCTGTGATTTCTGGGGCTGAGGAAGAAGGGCTCATGACTTCTAATGGAGGACGGTGTTCATAGTCTGGGAGATTTTTCCTTTGTATTCCTGTTATTGAAGTGTCAGCAATGTCAGGAGGCAATGAATTTAATGAGTGTATACTTGAAGTGGATCGATTTTTGGAAAGGCTGCGTCTGGCATTCTTCTGCCAATTTTTGAGACCTCTAACTACGCGCTCGGTAAACACTGCGGTCTTCATGCTAGAGCCCATCTGTGACAGTCATTGACCACATTAAAAAAAAAAAAAAAATCAATTGAAGTTACAAGTTACAACCCAACTTAATTTTTATGCGTCTGTTAAGATGTGAAATATGTGTGTGAGTGTAAATTCTATTGTTTCATTCCTTTGTATTCACACAAAGACTTTTGACACCAGATGACATGATGAGTGTAATGTAGCCTGTGGAGCTGCCCATGCTTAAAGAATTTCAACTGTGGCCTTAAATACAACTTTAGCTTTCTTTACCTTTAGGAACTTTTTGGACACAATTTTGGACTGTTTTAGTTGATTACTGGAGCAATAACTTTCTGATGAAGGAGCAGCCAAACTTGGTCTGTTCAAAGTTATTATTTCATGGTACCAGAATATTTAAAGTTATTTCTATAAATCTTCTACACATCAAGGGTGTAAACCCCTTGTTTTTAACTCTATGGAAGAAGCGTCAATCTTAGGCTCCTAATCTTACTAGTTTGGTTCTAACATTCCTTTGCTGGTACATTGTTTATACAATTGTTGTAATCATGGAATTTCTTACAATGTTACCCTGATTCTAGATTTTTTTAAACCTCATTCGGTAGAAATACTAGTTTGCATTTAGTTGATACATTAAAATTAGAATTCTCATACTAATTTTTGGTAATAGAGTATCTGTTTTTGTAGCCTGCTTATCTCTCTCTCTCTCTCTCTCTCTCTCTCTCTCTCTCTCTCTCTATATATATATATATATATATATATATATATTATTTCATTTTTTGGACTTCAGAAATTGGTTCCATTATCTTCTATATATTCAATTTAAAACTCTCTCTATCTCATTAATAAATATTTAGTAACTTGCTTGTGAATACAAATGTTTTACATTATAAATTTATAATACAGCAGCCCATCATTTATTGGATTCCTGTATTCCTTTTAGCGTAGGGAAGGGATATGTTTGTACCTGGGTGACAAGTGCATAAAGAGGCAGGGTGACATAACCACAAATGAGCTGCACAGCTATGCCCATGGTAATTCTTATGGTGAAGTCCTCCGTTTTTTTATTGAAGCAAGACCTTAGGCCATACTCGTACTGTTATTGACAATGAGTCAGCTTAGGATGTAAAAATCTTGAGTTTACAAACTTAAGATACCTACCCATGTCCAGATGAAAAATGCCAACTGAAAAGAGTTCTGCAAAAAATACATCAGCTTATAGGATTTTATCATGTATGTAGAAATCCATTTAGGATAAACTTCCTTTTGTCTGTGTTCAAGAAGCATATGCTAATTTATGAGCACTCACTCAAATTCAAGTGGACTTTCCAAAAATGTTCAATTTCTTTTCATATATAATTGCAAAATTTTACATGAATTTGTGCTGATATAGGAATGGTTAATCTTCATTGATTTTCATAATATCTGTCTTTTTTCATTGAAGGGGAAGTTAATATCCATTCTACAATTAAGGGTAAGTCACATTACTTTCCATGTGCAAGAAGACTACTCTCTATATTGATCTGGAAAAGAAATGGCAAATTTTTTTATGAATTTTGGTTCCTCCATTACATTTTGATGTTTGGATTTAAACAAAAGATAGGATGTAAGAAAATGTAGATAGAGTATCTAGTTGTGTGGTTTCACTACATGAATATTCATATTAATGTTGAATATAGTATGCCTCTGTACTTCAAAAGGGACTACCTGTTATGGAAGGATCCTGGTTGTTAGATTACATGGGGACTCGCATAAGGAGATGCATGGATGGTCTAGATCTCTAAGTTGTAGGATTGTAGAGGAAAAAATTAAAATTGATATGCTTTTGTTTCAATTAGATGTGTATAACCAATGTTTATGATATTCTATACCTGGATCAGGTTGAGCTGGAGGAGATGGAGAAGCCAATTGGGTTGACCAAACCAGAAATAATCATCACTAGGCTTCACAAGAAAAGTTCCTTGAGTCACAGGGTTCTCCTTGCAACTCTCCATACTCATTTTGGTTAATGTGACTTCCAGCTTTGTCCCCACAACCAGAACAATCTTCATATAAAAATGATCGCAGACAAAAGCAACATCAGGGAAAAAATCAATAAAAAATAATAACGTGATTTCATCAATCATGATATTAACAATGTGTTACATAATATTGTTGATTGATCTTACCACTAGGGGAATAAAGGGTAGCCAACAGTAATTATAAAATTCTGCAAAAATGGCAGGTAGAACAGTGTTAAAAGAATGTGACTTATTTTTGCAAAATACCACTACACCTCTGAAATATGGTCATTCAAAGTTATAAAAATATAAGAAAACTATATTCAATTCATTTGCTTACCATTTGCGCTGAAAAATATGAATAGTATGGAAAAGATCCAGATGTAGAACCTGCAAGAGTAAACCAAAAAATCTTATAGCTTGAATTATTGTCCTATATCTTGTCATCACTATTTTTAGTTTCCTTCTTATATTTTTCTAATTTATACATGTCATGTACATGGATCTAGTCAATCTGGTATGAATTTTATATTTTACAATTGTCTTTACCTGATTCCAACAATCTGCTCAAAATCATCATCAAAAGCCCTGGTAAGAAGTTTGTGGAAGTTGAAATTGCTGCCTGCAGCCACATTGGCCTGCATAACCAACCAAGGAAATTCAGTTCTAAGCTTTGAAGGAATATTGACATCTCACTTGGGTTTTTGAACTCATGAGGCATGCTTTATTCTGGCCTGAACACATTGTAAACTTATTCAGTGTTTTGTTTGACATGTTTATTACTGCTTTATAAGTCAATGCCTGAGGCTTTTTACATTTTTTATAGTTAAGATTGTATCCATAGCTTTACATGCTTTCTTCTCAGCCAAATTGTCTTGATGATCTGACTTACCCTAATGAACCCATTGCGAAGGGTTAAGTAATCAGTTTTTGAGACTGAACCACTGAATTGTCGAGCGAAGCAAGCCTAGAAAATAGAAAATGTCATTAGTGTCTTTGGAACCGTAGTCAAGGAAATGTGGCTTTCAATTGCTTGATGAAACCATTGTATTTGGAGAGATATATATATATATATATATAATTTTTTATAATTGGCTTCAATTAAACTATTGAAGAGGAGCAGCCTGATTTTTAGCAAACACTAATTAGGTACATTTTCAGAGTCACAAGAGAAATCCTTTTAATATTCTATTCTCAGGCACTTTTCTTTGTCTCTTTTTCCTTCTTCTTTCCACCCCACCCTCCCCCCCGCCCCGTGTTTTTTGAGGTCGAATCTTTTGCAATGTACACTAATGAATCAGACTGCATTTTTGCACAAAATAGTTTGCTTATGCATTTGAAACCTTTGAATACCTCAAAATAGTGTCACCCGCTCGAAAGAAGAAGGGGATGAAAGAAGATGTAAGAATAAACGTATTGAAACTATGTGCTGAAATCATTAGATATCATTCACCTTTGAGAATTTATTCATGTCATTTGGCACTTATATTGAGCTAATTGCTGCAGGTTAGGTGCTGATATTCTACTCACTTACCAGCCAAAGTAAGAGGGGGTGATTACTCCAGAACTTCAGATGACGTCTACCAAAAGATGTTTGGCGGGTAAGCCGAAATCTCCTTGCATCTGTACATATGAAATTATCATTAAAATAAATATTTTATGGATACATTTTGGAATTTGATGCTGTGTATATTTGTTTATGATTAGAATTTATACTTCTGTAGGATGTCTTGTATATATAAATTCCTTTATCCATCTAGTTTGATGAAACTGTAGTTTGATGTTGGTCAAAAAATAAATGTGATACTTTCTGTCCAGAATACAGATATAAAACTTATAAAAAAATTATCGAATGCATAATGATAACTGTAAAGATGAATGAGGTTCCAATAATTTTTTGTGCTGATGTATTTGTCACATTATCTGTGCAGTATAGGCTTTGAGATCATTCATTGCATCTTGTGGAATTGTCTTCATGATTCTAGTAAAAAAGGATAGTAGACCTTGATCGGGCAGCCTATGTTCAATATGGAATGAAGATTGCTCCATAATTTTAAAATTCAGTAACAGTTAAGAATGCCTGTAATTTCATTCTTGCCTTCGCTGCAATCACTGCTATGACTTGCATTGCATAGGTACAACAGTTGGAGCAAATGTGACTATAACAATAAAAATTCACTGGAGTAGCTAAGGAGGGCCATCTTAATACATAGAGCAATGAAAATAACATAGAGAAACAGTATAGGTTACCATTAGCAATCTGATGATGAAGTGTCCGAGTCTCTTCCTCCCATGCTTTCCATTTACTCATCTGTTTATCATATATATATATATATATATTTTTTTTTTTTTCAAAAAGTTAAAAGCAACATAAAATACAAAGGCTACCTGAAGAAATTATTTTTATAATCTTCTTAGTAATAAGAATATGAAATAAATTGATGATCATTTTTACTTTTCTTTTTATGTTTTACAAGTGGGCACTACACTTGATTAGTATTTAGTAATAATGATGAGAGACATAAGAATTAATGATTAGGGCTATTGATTAATGTGATGTGTTGAATGTCAACATCAAATGATGAACTTAATAACGATTAAGCTCTGACAAGACTTAAATACGATATAAGATTAAAAATGCTACAGAGCAGGTTGGAATGGGAATGTGCCAGGTTTGGGAGAGAAAAAAAGGCCTTTCCAAACCCAGACCCATTAAAAATTTTCCATCTCAAACTCTTCCCCTTTAAATTTGAAAAACCTAAACCTGTCCTGAACCTGTCCATATATCTTACCATGAGTTAGGTTGAATGGCCGGGTTAACTTAAAATTCAACATCTAAAATACTATTTAAGCACTTTTACACTAACTTAAGTGATATTTATAATACAATCTAAACATAATCGAGCTCTATAACTACTCAATCATCATCATAATTCATTATGTTCGAACCGCTAGAAAAATATTGTAAATCCAATATAGCATTTTAATTTTTTTTACATCACATAAAATTAAGTTCTAACTGTCCATTAAATATTAGAAGCCAAAACACCACCTAAGTTGTTTAACCACATATCACTTCCACTTTCCATTCTCCAAAATCTTTCAATACAGTACGATTAAGAAATTATATGACTTAAAAAGCTACTAATCCAAGCCCTTCCCAAATCCTAGTGGACTTAAAAACATTTGAATCCAAACCCATTCCATACCCATTTAAAAATCTCAAACTCTTATCATTAGGTCGGATCAGGTTGCGATGGAAAACCCATTAAATCTGACGCATTGCCATCCCTAAAGCAGAGGGGCTAGCAGAATATTGTTGTCCATGGCCTGGCCATGAAATACCTCAAGCTTAATTTTAGTTCACATCCAGCCAAGCCTGGGTTTGTGCTTATTTTTTCTTCTAAAGGGAAGAAAAAAGAAGGGGTAAAAAAGAAAATAACAAAAATGACAATGGTTTAGGCTTACTGAGGAGTCTAAATCTTCTGTCTCATTCTTTATGCTCCACTCTATATTCCACTAATCAAAATTTGTCACATGTATACTATATTTAATTCATATCTAATTTTAAGCATTTTTTACTTCAACTTCCTAAAATAAATAAAACTTCCAATAACTCAAACCATCTCACTGATCTTCCACCCATCCCACCAGCCACACCACCGGTCCTCCACCACCACCATTAACTTTCGCCGGCGCCACCAGGAGTAGATCACTGACGTCATCAATGGCCAACAGCCACCATCGGCTAGTCACCCACCACCGTGTGTCATCCCTTACCAAAAAGAATTTAATTCATTTTTTTAAAACAAGCACAACACATCTCCCACCAATCACCACCACCCTTCCCCAGCGCCGCTAGCAACAACATCAACACCACACTGCCACCATGATTGGGTACTAGCCATGGATTTGAAGAAGAAAGGGCATTCATGGGTACCCACTAACAAGACATCATAAAACCAATTCCAATCATGGATTTAAACACAAGGAGGCGGTAGTTGATGGCTGTTGATGACGTCGGCGATCTCTTCCCTGTGGCATCAGCAAAGGTTAGTGGGGGTGGCTAGTGGGGGTGTGACCGTGTGTTGGGGTTTTTTTTTTATTTTTTTATTTAGGTAACTGACCAGTGGTGGTGGGTGGCTAGCCGATGGTGGCTATTGGCCATTGATGATATCAGTGACCTATTCTTGGTGGTGGTGGAGGACCGGTGCTGTGGCTGGTGGGATGGGTGGAAGATCGGTGAGATGGTTTGAGTTATTGGAAGTTTTATTTATTTTAGGAAGTTGAAGTAAAAAATGCTTATAATTAGATATGAATTAAATACAAAATACATGTGGCAAATTTTGGTGGAGCATAGAGTGGAGCATAAAGGATGAGACAGAAGATTTGAATTCCTTACTGAGTGGGAATGGAGCTAATTCTGCAGTCAAGTTAGAATAAATGACAAATGTCTTGGTGTAGTAAAATGGTAAGTACTGTATTTATCCAATTAATTGACCTAATAATGAAAATATATATTTGCCCTTTCCAAAGGTGGAAAACTGGAAATGTAATGATCTGCATAATTAAGGTTTATTCAATTAATTGATCAAATAAATATTCAACAGAAAACTGAGTAATAAAAAAAGTACTTTATTTATCTTCCTAAGATAAAGTAGGTTCAATTTATGATCCTCCATGTATTCCACAGTTGTCTTTGTTCATCAGAAGAGATAAATTACAAAAAAAGTATAGATCAGGATACTCCTAAGTCTTTAAAAAAGATAGAGCCACTAGCAATAGCAGAGGAAAGAATATGCTCATATACTCTATCTTTTTTGTTATATTGCTGGGGATTATGATTCTTGAGTTGTTTATATTTTGACTTAATTAAAGCTTTACCAACCAAAATTTATTACTGTTGGGCCCGACAGATAATTTTGTTGAAAGAATTGCTTTTCAATTGATTGTTTTCCATGATGAGAACAATTCATGTCACTATGCAAGGAGATTCTTAACCACACAACCACTCTCCCACAACCAAAAAAAAAGAAAAAGATTCAAGATCAAAAATATATTTTTTGATAAAATATCTATTATCCTAAAAACTT